>NC_081787.1:25936313-26216313 GCF_963082965.1 Carassius carassius | reverse complement strand
TTAAGTCATTTGCGGATTCATGCTTATTGGAGATGTGAACCATTTTAAACAATTCAGTTCGATTTGGTGAACTGGTTCAAGAAGATCCGGTTACATCTAATGATTCGTTCGCAAACTGGATATCACTACACAGCAGAGTTTTGAACTCTCTCACAACAGACACGTAAAAGAAGACAATGATGAATAAAGTCGTAGTTTTTGCTATTTTTGGACCAAATTATATTTTCTATGCTTGAAAAAACTCTAACTGACCCTCTGATGTCACATGGAATACTTTGATGATGTTTTTCTTACCTTTCTGGACATGGACAGTATACCATGCACACAGTTTTAATGGAGGGACGGAGAGATCTCGGACTAAATCTAAAATATCTTTAACTGTGTTCCGAAGATAAACGGAGGTCTCACAGGTTTGGAACGGCATGAGGGTGAGTTATTAATGACATAATTTTGATTATTGGATGAAATAACCTTTTAAGGCAAACAGTCGGACACCATGGTATAATGAGCACACTCGCACCCTAAAGAGAGCGGCCCAGAAAATGGAGCCCAGTTGCAGGAAAAAAAAAAACTAGAGGTATTTCGTATAGCTTGGCGGGAAAGTAACCTATCCTACAGAAAAGCATTAAAAACTGCTAGATCTGATTATTTTTCGTCTCTTTTAGAAGAAAACTAACATAACGTACTCGGTTACTAGCGTAACCTCGGTTCCCTGAGATGAGGGAACGAGTACTGCGTAAGCTAGCTTACGCTATGGGAAAAGGTCCCCTTTTCTCGAGAATATGAAGCCAAAAATTATCCTTAATTTTTAAATAATGTAAAACGCAGTGCTGCAGCACAGCAGACCCAAGCGAAGCGGCTCGCGCGCTTATTGGCTGTGCTGCGGCAACTGCAGCAACCTATGGTGAGGCGGCGGAGAGGAACGAACCAATGGGGGCGCTTCGCGCCCATTGGACGTCAGAGCGCGCCAAAATAGGCGTGGCTGGAACTATATAAGCCACCGCTTCACCATAGGGATCAGGTTTTAAATCGACTGAAGCGATCACCCGGTCCGAGCACATAGCACGGCAGGTTACGCAGTACTCGTTCCCTCATCTCAGGGAACCGAGGTTACGCTAGTAACCGAGTACGTTCCCTTTCGAGAGTACTCTCGTACTGCGTAAGCTAGCTTATGCTATGGGAACACAATGTAAAACGGCGTGCGTGCTCGGGAACTTCGACCTGTCACAGCCCAAGGCGAGAGCCCGGGGCTTTATAGCAGGAGAAATCCCAGTCCCAACAGCCAACCTTAGTGAGCTTTATATAGGGAACGAAAAAAGGGGGACGTGATAAGGCTTAGCACGTCTATATAGAAAGTACCCTGGCCTGCAGGGCAGGGACTTGCAGATTATAGAATCTAATAAATGTGGACGGAGAGGCCCAGCCTGCCGCCGCACAGATATCATCCAGTGGTATCCCGCAGGACCACGCCCATGACGAGGCCATACCTCGGGTGGAATGGGCTCTGATGCCGAACGGGCAGTGAAGGCCTTTAGATTTGTAAGCCAGCGAGATAGTGTCTACTATCCATCGCGATAGGCTTTGCTTCGTGGTGGCGAGACCTCGGGTGCGCCCACCAAAGCATATGAAGAGCTGGTCCGACCTCCTGAATAAGGCGGAGCGCGCAATATAGGTTTTGAGAGCCCTGACGGGGCAGATGAAGCTCGCGTTGCTTTCGTCGCTTTGCGAGGAAAGGGCTGACAGCGAGATGACCTGCGCTCTGAACGGTGTTGAGAGCACCTTGGGGACATAGCCGTGTCTTGGTCTGAGAATGACTCTGGAGTCATTAGGCCCAAACTCGAGACAGTCAGCGCTTACAGATAGCGCATGTAAATCCCCCACTCGCTTGACTGAGGCCAGAGCCAGTAGAAAAGCGGTTTTGAACTAAAGAAGCTTCATATCGACAGACTGAAGCGGTTCAAAAGGGGGGCCCTTTAAGGCCTCTAGGACCGTAGACAGGTCCCAGGAAGGGATTGAAGGGGGTCGGGGAGGGTTCATCCGACGAGCTCCCTTAAGGAAACGAATGACCAGTTCGTTTTTTCCCAGTGATAGGCCGGCCACCGGAGCATGAGAAGCTGCAAT
The DNA here is from genome assembly GCF_963082965.1 of Carassius carassius. Taxonomy (NCBI): domain Eukaryota; kingdom Metazoa; phylum Chordata; class Actinopteri; order Cypriniformes; family Cyprinidae; genus Carassius; species Carassius carassius. The sequence continues at coordinate 26,214,192 of NC_081787.1, read as the reverse complement.
GGCTGCCACATACACTTTGAGCGTAGACGGGGATCTGCCCGCATCTAAACGCTCCTGTAGGAAGGAGAGTATCTCCGTCACGTCACATAAGTGAGGGTCTAGGTTCCGTGTCCCGCACCAGGTGGAGAACACTGACCATTTCTGCGCGTACAGGCGCCTGGTTGAGGGCGCTCTGGCTTCCGTAATGGTCTTTAACACTCCCTCAGGGAGGTTCCCGGGTACCCATGAGGGGCCATACATGAAGGGCCCAAAGTTCGGGGTGGGGATGCCAGAGCGCGCCCTTCAGCTGCGTGAGGAGATCTTTCCGCAGCGGTATTGGCCATGGGGCTGTACTGGACAGCTGCATCAGCTCGGAGAACCAAGGTTGGGTCGTCCAGAGTGGGGCTACTAGCAGCATAGCACATCTGCTCTTCCTGACCCGATCGATGACCTGCGGTAGCATCGCGACCGGTGGGAAGGCATAAAGCGGGCGTCTGGGCCAATCGAGGGCCAGCGCGTCCCAGCTCTTTGAAAAATATATTGGGCAATGAGCGTTGTCTTCTGAGGCGAAGAGGTCGACCTCTGCCCTGCCGAAGATGCTCCACATCAACTGAACCATTTGTGGGTGAAGAGACCACTCCCCAGGGGGAACATTCGCCCTGGAAAGCATGTCCGGGCCCCGGTTCAGGATGCCAGGTACATGCGCTGCCTTTAGCGAGCGCAGATTGTAATGTGCCCATGTCAGAAGACGTTCGGTCAGGGTGTGCAAGGTTTCTGACCTGACACCACCCTGGCGATTTATGTAGGCCACCACTGACATGCTGTCTGATCTGACCAGAACGTGGTGGCCCTTTAAAAATGGGAGGAAAGCTTTCAGGGATAGTTCGACCGCTATCATCTCCAGACAGTTTATGTGTAACAGTCGCTCCGGGCTCGACCAGAGGCCGGAGGCAGACCTGCCCTCGTACAGGGCGCCCCAACCGAGGTTGGATGCATCTGTCGAGACTACTTTCCATTTCGAGACAGCGCCCGTGCTTACGCCTAACTGATACCAGTTGGCTATTTTCCAAGGGGCCAGAGCTGTGATGCAGCCGTGGGTCACCCTGATGCGCGCGCGGCAGGAAATCCAGGCGCGCGCTGGAACACGGTCTCTCAGCCAGCGCTGTAGTGGGCGCATGCGCAGCAGGCCCAGTTTGAGAACCGCAGAGGCTGATGCCATCAGACCTAGCATTTCCTGAAATCGTTTGAGCGGGTAAAGAGACCCGGCTTTGAACGACACGGCTAGATGCTGAATAGTGAGAGCGCGCTGTGACGTCAGACGCGCTGTACATGTCACAGAGTCTATGTCTATCCCCAAAAAGGAAATCCTCTGGCTGGGAGACAGAGCGCTTTTGACAGTGTTGATCGTGAGACCCAGGCATTCTAAATGGCTGAGGATCCAGGATCTGTGTGTCGTCAGTAGTTCCTCGGAATGGGCTAAAACTAGCCAGTCGTCGAGGTAGTTCAATACTCGCACTCCCCGCATTCTCAGGGGTGCGAGAGCGGCATCCATGCACCGTGTAAACGTACGGGGCGCTACGGAGAGGCCGAATGGAAGAACCATGTACTGATAAGTCTGCCCCTCGAAGGAGAATCTCAAGAATGGCCTGTGATGGGGTGCTATTTGAATGTGAAAGTAAGCGTCTTTCAGATCCACTGAGAAAAACCAATCCCTCGGGCGAATTTGCGCGAGTATTTGTTTGGTAGTTAACATTTTGAACGATCGCGTCATAAGCGCTTTGTTCAAACGTCTGAGATCTAGGATGGGTCTGAGACCGCCATCCTTTTTTGGTACGAGGAAGTAGCGGCTGTAAAAGCCTGACTCGCGCTGCGCAGGGGGGACAGTTTCTATCGCCCCTTTTGCAAGAAGGTTTATCAGTTCGGCGCGAAGGACGTGTGTCATTTCGCTTTTCACTTTCGTTTCGACCACGGCGCGACAGCGCGGTGGTCTGCGAGCGAACTGGAGCGAGTAACCTCGTTTTATTATATTCAAAACCCAATTTGATATGCCGGGGATGGCCTGCCATGCAGCGGCTCGTGCGGCTATGGGTTGAATGTGCTTCGGGCACTGGCCGCCTGTTATGAGGGGACCAGTAGCTCGAGTATGCTGTGCTTGTGACACTGTGGTGACAGCGCTTAATTGTAGGGTTGCGCACTGAGAAGTGGGCACGCGCGCTACATTTAGAGCACCTCCGGCGCGAGCGGGAAGGTGGGCATGAAATGAGACCCGAGTGTGTCTTTGTGACACTTGGGGGAGTGTGTATACATGTAGGGGTGCGTACTGTGTAGTGGGCACACTGCCTACATAGAAAAAGCTCTTTTTGTGCTTTATTGAGGTCGCCGTGAAAACGGCGTTTGTGTGCAGGCGTGCGTGCATTGTAACAGGCTCGTTTACTGCAGTATAGACATCTCCAACCGCCTTTAGTGAGGGGATTGGAGGAAGCATGTGAGGTTTCTTGTGTGGTGGTCCGGCCGCAGCGGGACTTAACCACGGTCTTTTCAGCCCGAAGGTCAGGAGGGCTTCGGAGGCTCGGGGTTCAGCACAATCCTGGGCCGAGGTCCCCGTCTCTCTGGCGGTTTGCGGCTCGTAGAGCGAGAGCGGTGCTGGGTTTTGGTCGCTGGGCGAGACTGTAAGTCTGGCTGCGATGGCTTCGAGGTCTGAGGGGGCGGCGCATTTCTACGGCGTCCCGCAGCAGAGCTAGAGCGTTTCGGCAGAAAGTGTCTCATTGCCTGTGACGTTTTCTGAGCCTCAAGCGAAGCGTTCAGCGAAAGGCGGATCTGTCGGCGTCTTTCATCTCCGTGAGCGTGAGCCAGAGGTGTCGCTCTAAAACAGCGAGGCTTGCCATGCTTCGGCCGATCGCTTGTGCTGTGGTCTTTGTCGCACGCAGGGCTAGATCAGTAGCGCTGCGGAGATCTTTAAAGTCATAGGTATCTGGGGCAGACTCGTCCAGGTTACGGAGAAGTCTGGCCTGAAAAACCTGCAGCACAGCCATGGTGTGTAGAGCCGAAGCAGCTTGACCAGCGGAGGTGTAAGCTCGGCCAGCGAGAGCTGAGGTGGTGCGGCACGGCTTGGATGGATGCACAGGCTTCGACCACCATCCTGCGGCTGAGGGCGGGCAGAGGTGTGCAGCAATAGCCTCCTCGAGAGGGGGGAGGCTCTCATAACCGTGGTCTCGGGCGCCGTCGACAGAGGAGAGCGCTGACGAGACAGAAGTCTTCAAGCGTGCGGAGAATGGGGCTTTCCACGACTTCGTGAGTTCATCGTGAACTTCCAGGAAGAAGGGGGCGTTTCTTTGCGGAGGGGCCGAAGGGCGCCCCTGCAAGAACCATTCGTCCAGCCTGCTTTTAGCGGGCTCGTCTGGAGGAGACCAGTCGAGCTGAAGGTCGCTGACAGCCCTTGTAAGCACGCGAGTAAGCTCCGCGTCGATATCAGCGCGTTGTCCGGTGCAGCTGGGTGCTGTAGAGGGGGGGGGATCCGCAATGGAGCCCGACCATTCCTCACTACTGGACGCGGCAAGAGAAAGGCTGTCGTGTCTGTCCTCTTCCGCCTCAGGCGCTCCGAAGGAGAAGGGGGCGCTGGTGAGCAGGGACTGGCGCTGCTCGTCCACGAAGAGGACAGGCGAAGGAGAGAGAGCGGGCGAGGCACGCGGGGAGTGTTCCGGCGTGAGCTCGCGTGTAGCAGTGTGCTCAGGCATTCTCTGATCGCGGCGTTTCTTACGCGGCACTTGAGAGAGAAGAGGCGGAGCGGGTGGAGCATCGTGGCTGGTTTGAGCTAATCGAGCCCGCAGGGTCGATATAGCCATGTTGTCGCACTCAGGGCAGCCGCCCTTGGAGAGTGCGCTCTCAGCATGCTCGCGGCCCAGGCAGGAGACACAGATGATGTGGCGGTCCTCGCTGGGCAGAGGGCCTCGGCAGGAAGCGCAGGCCCGAGGCATTTGAAACAACGCCTCGAATTCTGGAGAAAAAAGTGTGATGCAGCGGCAAACACACTAGCTTTGTAAAGGATATAGTCACGCCGGATGGCGCAGCAGGAAGCGAGTGCTGAAGGCGGCGTCGAGATGAAGCACGAGCCGGCGTCCTCAGATCTGCGTTGCAGTGCTATCCCGCTGAGAGGCTTTTCGACGGCATGTAGAGGCTTCTCCGGAGAAGACAGCGAAGTGCAGGTGAGATCGCTGAAGGAGATGAAATCTGATCCCTATGGTGAAGCGGTGGCTTATATAGTTCCAGCCACGCCTATTTTGGCGCGCTCTGATGTCCAATGGGCGCGAAGCGCCCCCATTGGTTCGTTCCTCTCCGCCGCCTCACCATAGGTTGCTGCAGTTGCCGCAGCACAGCCAATAAGTGCGCGAGCCGCTTCGCTTGGGTCTGCTGTGCTGCAGCACTGCGTTTTACATTATTTAAAAATTAAGGATAATTTTTGGCTTCATATTCTCGAGAAAAGGGGACCTTTTCCCATAGCGTAAGCTAGCTTACGCAGTACGAGAGTACTCTCGAAAGGGAACCCCAGGTATTTATTCAATATTCAATGACTAAATTAATGAAAAATAAAGCATCAACAAGTGTTGACATTTCTCAAAATTACAGCAGTAATGACTTTATGAACTACTTTACTTTATTTATTTTTTTACTGTTATGTATAGCTTACCTTAAATCAATGGCAAACAAAGAGCGATATATTTCTAATGATGAGATAAATCAAACGTTTTCAAATCACAATCTGTTGTATTAACATTCAGGCATATTTGTCACACTAGAAACAGCATTGTGTTGTCTCTTCTAACCATTTCTGGAATGTCCATTTTCAAAAAAACAAAACAAAAAAAAACCCTCAAATTTCTCCAAACACAATAATATATTTTCAGATAGGATGCCTTTCCTTCAATGCATAATGTCTTGAACAAAAATCCCAGATCTATGTTGTAAAAGGTCTATCTCCCTGTCTCTCTGTCCCCTAGTCTCTCGTGTACTGGGATTGAGCACCCCACTATGGATGCTGTTTAATGAAGTGTCAAAGTTTCAGTGCCTAATGTTTGACATAATCTCATTCAGTGCACTGGCAATCATAAAACATATAGCTATAATTGTGTTAATATGACTTAAAATACTAAACATTTGTACCATCCGATTGTGCTGTCATTTGCCTTCAATAAGTAAGCTGCTGACAATACAAGTTATAAATGTTTCATTATTGTTCCATGTAGATTCCTATAACTAGGAGTCAGGGACATTCGGATCCATGTGCAATGTTTATTAAGAACTCGTAGTGATAACAGGCAGGGTTCAGACAACAGCGATATCAGAGACAATCAAAGACAGGGTCGATTACCAGGCTTGAATCGGGGCAGACGGCAGACAGTAGACAAGTCGTGGGCAGAGCAAAGGGTCAGTAAGGCAGGCGGCAGAAAATCGTCAGGATCAGAACAGTTCAAGGTAATACACGGAAAGGCAGGCAGGGATAAACGCTCAAAAATGTCAGACAGGCAAAACAAGACGTCGCACTGTGTGTGTGTTTGGCTGCAGCTTAAATAGGACGTGGAATGAGGAACACCTGGTGGTGATTAGTCCGGGGTATGGGGCCGCTGGGTAATGTAGTCCATAAGAATGTCAGTATTCCGATGAAGGTGCCCTCTGGTGTCTGTCGGAGAGAGCCACAGAGGCCTGAGTCGTAACAATTCCATTCTTGTTCACCCCATGATATAACTGTGAACTAATTTATTAAAATAAACATTAAATACACTGTAGATACTAATAAATTATTATAGAGATTTTAATTTAATTTCATTAGAATCACTTGAATTTCTCAAGAAATCATTGCAAGCAGTTCTACACACATTAAGTGAGAATATCACAGAAACGTGCTATAACTTGACATTAATTAAAGTTACAGTAAAAGCGCATAGTGTCAGATCTTTTCTAGATGTGCTCTGTTTGACAGAAACCTGGCTAAAACCTGATGATTACATTATTTTAAATGATATAATCATGAGCCACGTCCAAAAGGTAAATGGGGAGGTGTTGCTTCAATTTATAACAATGTTTTCAGGATTTATCAGCGGGCAGGCTTCAAGTATAACTAATTTTAAGTAATGGTGCTTCATATAACATTATCCAGAGAAACAAATGTTAATGATAAACCCCCTGTGATGTCTGTACTTGCTACTGTATACAGACCACCATTGTACCATACAGATTGTATTAAAGAGTGATTTTAATATCCATGTTAATAATGAAAAAGATGCATTGGGATCAGCATTTATAGACATTCTGAACTAAACTGGGATTACACAACATGTCTCAGGACCTCTACTCTAGATTTAATACTGTCACATGGAATTGATATTGATGGTGTTGAAATTATGCAGCCAAGTGATGATATCTCAGATCATTATTTAGTTTTGTGCAAACTTCATATAGCTAAAACTTTAAATTCTACTTCTTGTTACAAGTATGATAGAACCATCACTTCTACCAAAAATACTGCTTTGTAAGTAATCTTCCTGATGTATCCGAATTCCTTAGCATATCCAAAATCTCAGAACAACTTGATGATGTAACAGAAACTATGGACTCTCTCTTTTCTAGCATATTAAATACAGTTGCTTCTTTATGCTTAAGGAAGGTTAAAGGGTTAGTTAATTAATTATGTGATTTATAACTCGTGTCGATCCAAACCCGTGAGTCCATATCCAGAAAGGTAAGAAAAACATCATCAAATTAAGAAAAACATCATCTCGGCTCGGTGTTCATCTTCAGTTCTCTCTTCACTGCAGTTCAGTCAGTGTACTGTTTAAGTACATGAATTACTCCGGGAAATTGGTTTGTTTTAATTCAGAGGGAGTGTCAGCCACATTAAAAAAGTTAACAGCTTAAGTCATTTGCGGATTCATGCTTATTGGAAATGTGAACCATTTTAAACAATTCAGTTCGATTTGGTGAACTGGTTCAAGAAGATCCGGTTACATCTAATGATTCGTTTGCAAACTGGATATCACTACACAGCAGAGTTTTGAACTCTCTCACAACAGACACGTAAAAGAAGACAATGATGAATATAGTCGTAGTTTTTGCTATTTTTGGACCAAATTATATTTTCTATGCTTGAAAAAACTCTAACTGACCCTCTGATGTCACATGGAATACTTTGATGATGTTTTTCTTACCTTTCTGGACATGGACAGTATACCATGCACACAGTTTTAATGGAGGGACGGAGAGCTCTCGGACTAAATCTAAAATATCTTTAACTGTGTTCCGAAGATAAACGGAGGTCTCACAGGTTTGGAACGGCATGAGGGTGAGTTATTAATGACATAATTTTGATTATTGGATGAAATAACCTTTTAAGGCAAACAGTCGGACACCATGGTATAATGAGCACACTCGCACCCTAAAGAGAGCGGCCCAGAAAATGGAGCCCAGTTGCAGGAAAAAAAAAAACTAGAGGTATTTCGTATAGCTTGGCGGGAAAGTAACCTATCCTACAGAAAAGCATTAAAAACTGCTAGATCTGATTATTTTTCGTCTCTTTTAGAAGAAAACAAACATAACCCCAGGTATTTATTCAATATTCAATGACTAAATTAATGAAAAATAAAGCATCAACAAGTGTTGACATTTCTCAAAATTACAGCAGTAATGACTTTATGAACTACTTTACTTCTAAAATCAATAATATTAGAGATAAAATTGTAACCATTCAGACCCTATTCCATCTAAGCTCCTAAAAGAGGTGCTTCCAGAAGTCATAGATCCTCTTCTGACTATTATTAATTACTCATTGTCATTAGGATATGTCTCCAAAACCTTCAAACTGGCTGGTATTGAGCATCTCATAAAAAAAAAAACACAATTTGACCCCAAAGAACTAGTTAATTATAGACCGATCTCGAATCTCCCTTTTCTGTCCAAGATACTAGAAAAGGTAGTATCCTCACAATTATATTCCTTCTTAGAGAAAAATGGTATCTGTGAGGATTTCCAGTCAGACTTTAGACCGTATCGTAGTACTGAGACTGCTCTCCTTAGATTTACAAATGACCTGCTCTTATCATCTGATCATGGTTGCATCTTTCTATTAGTGCTATTCGATCTTACTGCTGTGTCCGACACTATTGACCACAACATTCTTTTACATAGACTAGAACACTTTGTTGGCATTAATGAAAGTGCATTAGCATGGTTTAAATTGTACTTATATGACCGCCATCAATTCTTAGTAGTGAATGAAGAGGTATCATATCAGTCACAAGTGCAGTATGGAGTACCTCAAGGCTCAGTACTAGGGCCGTTACTCTTCACGCTTTACATGTTACCCTTGGGAGATATCATCAGGAAACACGGTGTTAGCTTTCACTGTTATGCTGATGATACTCAGCTCTATATTTCTTTGCGGCCCGGCAAAACATACCAATTTGAAAAACTAATGGAATGCATAGTCGATATAAAAAACTGGATGACGAGTAATTTTATTACTGCTAAATTCTGAAAAAACAGAGGTGTTAATTATAGGACCTAAAAACTCTGCATGTAATAACCCAGAACACTGTCTAAGACTTGATGACTGCTCTGTCAATTCTTCGTCATCAGTTAGGAACCTTGGTGTGCTATTTGATAGTAATCTTTCCTTAGAAATCCAAATTTCTAGCATTAGTAAAACTGCATTTTTCCATCTCAAAAATATATCTAAATTACGGCCTATGCTCTCAATGTCAAATGCAAAAATGTTAATCGATGCATTTATGATCTCAAGGTTAGATTATTGTAATGCTTTATTGGGTGGTTGTTCTGAATGCTTGGGAAACAAACTCCAGCTAGTCCGAAATTCAGCAGCTAGAAACTCTGGAATAACCTACCTAACATTGTTCGAGAGGCAGACACACCCTTGCAGTTTAAATCTAGATTAAAGACCAGAGGTGGAAAGAGTACAAAAATATTCTACTCAAGTAAAAGTACCATTACATTAATGAAATTTTACTTAAGTACAAGTAAAAGTACCAGTCTAAAAATCTACTCAAGTAAAAGTAAAAAGTAGCTCATTTAAAATTTACTCAGAGTAAAAATTACTTAGTTACATTTTAACAGTGGGAGGGAGTCAAAAATGGGACAGGCCAAGGTTGTCAAACTCAGTTCCTGGAGGGCCACAGTCCTGCACAATTTAGATATAACCCTAATTAAACACACCTGATCCAGCTAATCTAATCATTTAGGTTTATTTGAAAACTACATGATATGTGTGCTGGAGCAGGGTTAGAACTAAACTCTGCAGGGCTACGGCCCTCCAGGAACTGAGTTTGACACCCCTGGGATAGGTCTATTAATCTCAAACTAGTTGTTTTTAATTAAAGGAATCAGTTATTTAGAATAATAAAACATTTGGGCTGTTACCAGGCAAATCGGTATCAACAAACTCATCTTTTAATGCAGAGGAAATGCAGAAGATTCATTGGAAGTGGCATTTAGATGTATTACACTGTTTAGTGCAGGACAAGAATGCATTTAACCTGCAGTTACAAATGCATGAATAATGTTTTGATATACACGACATAAAATGTTGAATAATCATTTGAAATGATAAGAAATTAATTATTTAAAAAAATCAAAAGATACTTTAAATGTGAAATTAAAATGGCCAGTATGTGTCAGCAAGTCACTGTTAATAAGTGAGTCATTGCGATTGAACCGAATCATTTAAACGGTTGATTCATTCAGGAACGAATCACTGTCACGTTGCTCAGAGACGCAAAACTGTGCTTTGGTGGCTGTGTTTGGAATTATTTTCTGTTGTAGAAATAGAGCTAAAAAAGGCAATATGGTGTCTAAAACGCAAGTGTCTTAGTTAACTTGTTTACTGAACTGTTATATGTATCTATATATTCATGATGATTTTTGGAGGAAAAGATGGCATTCTTTGTGTGATTTTGATTTAATATATGAAATTATATAAATATGTGAATTTTCTGCCCCTATATCTTCAATTTTGTGATCATTCTAAATGCATTTTAGGAGACTGAATCACACAGTGAAAGAACGCACTATAAATGCGCGTGCACATCATTAAAACAAAAATAGCACACTCCTCACCACTGTCTTTTTGGCTAATTTGTGCAAAACCTCTTGCTAAAATGTCAAAGCTTCATTTTAACCACCAATGCAACGATGCAATTATTTAGCTTACCTCTACATTCTTGCGAAGGGTTGATGTCTTGTCGAGATTTTATAAGCTGCTAGTTTGGTCTTCCTAGGCAAGTACAGCTTACACTGCATAATAGAGCATACATATGGCCAGGGGTTCACTTCATTTCCTTCGAGTTCAACTTCAGAATATGACGGGGTTTCGTTTTCAGCGGTGTCTGCACCACTAATGCCTGTTTTGTCCGTCTGCATCTTTCTTGTGATTTTAGCGCCAGTTTGCCCTCCTGCCCATTATTTACTGCCATAGTTTCCAGGGAGCGATTTATTTTTTTTATTTTTATTTTTTTTACTCAGTAATTAATGTGTTTTAAAATGTAGCGAAGTACAATACTTCAAACAAAATATACTTAAGTAAAAGTAAAATTACAGATTTAAAAAATTACTTTAAAAAGTATTAGTACACAAAAAAGCTACTCAATTACAGTAACGCGAGTAAATGTAATTCGTTACTTTCCACCTCTGTTAAAGACCCATCTCTTTAACCTGGTTTACACATAACACACTAATATGCTTCTAATATACAAATCCGTTTAAGGATTTTTAGGCTGCATTTGTTAGGTAAACCGGAACCGGGAACACTTCCCATAATACCTGATGTACTTGCTACATCATTAGAAGAAAGGCATATACACTAATATTAGTCTGTTTCTCTCTTATTCCGAGGTCACCGTAGCCACCAGATCCAGTCTGTATCCAAGTCAGAGGGTCACTGCAGCCACCTGGATCCAGTATGTTTCCAGACCAGATGGTGGATCAGCACCTAGAAAGGACCTCTACAGCCCTGAAAGACAGCAGAGACCAGGACAACTAGAGCCCCAGATACAGATCCCCTATAAAGACCTTGTCTCAGACGACCACCAGGAGAAGACCACAGGAAACAGATGATTCTTCTGCCAATCTCTCTTTGCTGCAACCTGGAATTGAACTGCTGGTTTCGTCTGGTCAGAGGAGAACTGGTCCCCCATCTGAGCCTGGTTTCTCCCAAGGTTTTTTCTCCATTCTGTCACCGATGGAGTTTTGATTCCTTGCCACTGTCGCCTCTGGCTTGCTTAGTTGGGGTCACTTCATTTACAGCGATATCGTTGACTTGATTGCAAATGATTGCACAGATACTATTTAAACTGAACTGAGATGATGACATCACTGAATTCAATTATGAACTGCCTTTAACTATCATTTTGCATTATTGACACACTGTTTTCCTAATTGATGTTGTTCAGTTGCTTTGACACAATGTTTTTTTTTTATTTAAAGCGCTATATAAATAAAGTTTTGGTGTGCAGTGTTTGTTCAAATTAAGGAAACTATATTAAACTTGTAAACTTTTGTCCCTAAAATGAACAGAGTCATCAAATAAGATGGATTAACAAAATGTTTTCAGTAATAAAATTCTTCTTTAATGCTATTTACTTGTTATTTTCCAACAAAGATCTAAAAATATGTATTCCCAATATTTGTAATCTTTATCTTTTTTTTTTTTTTTTTTACCCTTGTGCATTGTTCAAATTCACTACCCTTTCGTTATGTTCAGGATGAAAACATCCACTCAATTAAGCTGCGGTAAAAATGCATAAATCTATTAATCAACCTCAGTCCTGATCAAAACTACCAAATGTTTTAAAAAAAATCCAAGATTTTAACTTTTTAATTGCCAAGTTCATAAATGATGTCACTGATTGGGGGGGCAAACAAAATGACTTATTTTCAATATAAAAGTAATAAAAGTAATTGTGGCTGTTTTGTTTTTTTTGTTTTTTTACTTTTTATCACAGTCTTGGCCATGTCAAAGATTAGTAACAAGATTTGTTTTAATGCATTGTTAGTTTTTGTGCAGCATTAGATTTTTTTTCTCTCCCTCATTTATTGTTGGTGGCTGTTTTTGCCCCATTGACTTCCATTATGATAAAAAAAATTTGATTGCAAAGCCATGACACCATATAATCATGCATTCTTGATTGTTTGTCATTTTCCTTTTTGGGAAGAGGTAACATTTGTTATTTTTACAGTTGATCACTAGGTGGGACCATTAACCCTTTAGATAGGCCTGTGCAAAGAAAGCTTAGTTTCTGACTTGTATATTAAGCTATATGGAGTATAACAGCATATTACAGTATATACAGTATTGTGAAACAACTGAAAATATGTCATATTCTAGGTTCTTCAAAGTAGCCACCTTTTGCTTTGATTACTGCTCTGCACACTCTTGACATTCTCTTGATGAGCTTCAAGAGGTAGACACCTGAAATGGTCTTCCAACCGTCTTGAAGGAGTTCCCCGAGAGATGCTTAGCACTTGTTGGCCCTTTTGCCTTCTGTCTGCGGTCCAGCTCACCACTAAACCATCTCGATTGGGTTCAGGTCCGGTGACTGTGGAGGCCAGGTCATCTGGCGCAGCACCCCATCACTCTCCTTCTTGGTCAATTGCCCTTGATGCCTTCAGTGTGACTCTACAATTTTCATAGTCATGAAAATAAAGAAAACTATAAGGCAGAATGGTTTATATACTCTAATTAATGCTATGTCAATTAGCATTGCATTGTTCATATAATTTATTTATCACCTGCTGGAGATTTTTTTGGACTTGGAAAAAACAAAACCGAAAAAAACTGTTTGTATCGAGTATGAATGAAACACACACACACACACACACACACACAGACACAGACACAGACACACACACGTTAGTTTTTGTGAAAAGTTGGGACATCCCATAGGCGTAATGGATTTTATACTGTACAAACTGTATATTCTATACCAACCCTAACCCTAACAGGAAACTTTGTGCATTTTTACTTTCTCAAAAAAACTCATTCTGTATGATTTATAAGCGTTTTGAAAAAATGGGACATGGGTTATGTCCTCATAAGTTACCCTCTCCTTGTAATACCTGTGTAATACCCATGTCATTATACAGAGTTGTGTCCTGATACGTGTCCTCCAACCAATACGCTCGTATAGGTCGTTTGTCCAAATCCCTGAAATACGCCCCATAAGAGCGTATCCTACAATTGTGCCCCTATCGGCAAAACATCGTTTTCATATTAATGTTTTGTATTCTTTTATTTGCCCTCTGGTTTGTGTTTCGTGTAGCTCAGTTGGTAGATTATTGCGTTATACCTTGATATGTAATCATGCTATCATGGGTTTGATCCCAGGGAACGGACGTTTACGAAAATGTATATGCTCAATAAATCATAATTTAGCATGATTTCTGTGAGGGTTAGGTTTAGGGGTGGGGTTAGGTGTGGTCATTCGAACGAATAAGCCACCTAGTAAAATATGTAGGAAATACTGTGAGATCGGTGTAAAAAGCTCACACATTGCATTTAAATAAACATACGTTTTGATTGGTAATGACGTGATACGTCATTTCATGACGACAGACGCAACACGATACTGTCATTATTTTTACGCCCGCTAGAGGGTGCTTAACTTTAAAACATAAATATAGGTCGTAATAAATGCTTGCACAAACGACCTATATGGTCGTTTTTTGTTGGAGGACAGGCTCCAAAAACAAGAGCACACACACACACACACACACACTGCAGGACAGTTTAGCGCTCCGTGATGTTCATTTCGCCTTCTGGGTCCGAAAAAAAACATCAGGTTCTATATTTAAATATCTAAATATAGATAAATCTATATTTATTCACACCAGCTCTTGAAAACCTCTATAAGAACACACCTGACTGAAAAAGTGCGGGGGACGAAATTCAGTGATGATAAAAGTGGGGGGGACACGTCCCCCATGTAATCTAAGCCCCTGGTAACATTCACCTAACGTTAAGGCCATTTCACACTGAGCACAATGTGAAAAAATGAGGTGAACAGGCGACTAATATTGCTTTCACATTGAGCACGAAAAGATTGATAGCCTTCTGCTAAATCATGCCTGCATGTTTAGTGGTGCCGACCAGCAATGAATTTTTACTCAGATATGTATCTCACATAAATTAAAAATCCACTGCTCAATATACAGCATTAAATATAGCTAAATAAAGTTTGGTTCTATGCCAGAAACACAAACTATCTATAATGCTTAGAAGAAAACATCTTAAAATATAAATATATGTACAATTAGCATCAAGCCACATTTGAAAATGTATGTGATTATTAAATTCATTTAAATTCATTCAAGTTTATTTGTATAGCACTTTTTACGATACAAATCATTACAAAGCAACTTTAAAGAAAATTACGTTTCTACAAAATTTAGTAGTAGCTTATAAGTCCTTCGGATGAGACGTTAAACCGAGGTCCTGACTCTCTGTGGTCATTAAAAATCCCAGGATGTCTTTCGAAAAGAGTAGAGGTGTGACCTCGGCATCCTGGCTAAATTCGCCTATTGGCCTCTGACCATCATGGCCTCCTAACAATCCCCATGTCTACTGATCGGCTTCGTCACTCTGTCTCCTCTCCACCAGTAAGCTGGTGTGTGGTGGGTGTTCTGGCGCACTATGGCCTCCGTCGCATCATCCAGGTGGATGCTGCACACTGGTGGTGGATGAGGAGATACCCCCAGACTATGTAAAGCGCTTTGAGTGCATAGAAAAAGCGCTATATAAATGTAATTAATTATTATTATTATTATAAGCAGTGTTGGGGGTAATGCATTACAAGTAACGCGAGTTACGTAATCAGATTACTTTTTTCAAGTAACTAGTAAAGTAACGCATTACTTTTTAATTTACAAGAAAATATCTGAGTTACTTTTTCAAAAAAGTAACGCCAGTTACTTTGTATTCCCATTTTTTGACTGACAAGCCTCCTGTTCCCATATTGGGAGAAATCGGAAGTATGGAGGCGTTGTGTGCGCTGTGTGAACATGTTACTGTAGTTCTAGACTAAATGTGAATGTGCATTAATTCATCCCACTCACAAAAAAACAAAAAACAAAACAGATTTAGTATTCATCAAAATTAATCAAAACAGTGAAATGCAAACTCAGAATATGACGCAAACCTGCTATAACTAAATATATTAAATAACACAAAATGTATCTATTCCCATTTTATTAACAGTGTCTTTGCTGCTGACCTTTAATGATCCAGTTCAACCATACTAATAATTAAAAAATGACTTTAGATAAACTAACAATTGTGCTTCATTGTTTTTTTCTATTGCTGAAGAGTGTTGAACCTACTTCTCCTGTGTTCTACTGTACAGACGTGAATTTACTTTTCCTTCAGCCTGAGGTTTATTCATTACACTTTTTGGTGTGAAAGGGCTTTTACATTTGCTATAAATAGAACTTCTTATATTAAAAACAATCAAGCCCTGCTCATATTTAAGAAGTAACGTGAAAGTAACGCAAAAGTAATGTAACACATTACTTTCCATAAAAAGTAACTAAGTAACGTATTTAGTTACTTTTTTAGGGAGTAACGCAATATTGTAAGGCATTACTTTTAAAAGTAACTTTCCCCAACACTGATTATAAGTGATGACTGTCTGTTTGTGCGCATATGACAGGATTTTTCAGAAAAATTAATACAAGACATGGTTAACAGCAATTATTATATGATGCAGTCACACTTGTAACAATATTTGTTAGTTCTGTTTGTTGATTCAAGGTTAGCATCATCTGGGGTACTCTGAGGGGGTCAGCATCATCTTTTCTCAGGTGTTCTGGATCCAGACTGGAGCTTGTGTATATCCTAGTTACCACGGGATGTAAATCCCATGGCAAAACAGAGAAACAAATAGAGACATCATTAGCATAGCTGCTGTTCTAGCAAAGTAAAATTAATTAGTTGAACCGAAGCTAAAGAATAAGAAAGCGCATTTGATCAGATGCAACTGCAGTCACAATTTAAGAGATGCATTTATTTGAATGCTTGGCGAAAGAGATGTGTTTTTAAACTATATTTAAATAGACAGAGTGTGTATGAACCCCGAACATTATCAGGAAGGCTATTCCAGAGTTTGGGAGCCAAATGTGAAAAAGCTCTACCTCTTTTAGTGGACTTTTCTATCCTAGGAACTACTAAAAGTCCAGCGTTTTGTGACCTTAGGGAGTATGATGGATTGTAACGTGGTATAAGGCTAGTTAGGTATGCAGGAGCTAAACCATTTAGGGCCTTATAGGTAAGTAATGATAATTTGTAACTGATACAGGACTTCATAGGTAGCAAGTGCAGAGACTGTAAAATTGGGGTAATATGATCATATTTTCTTGACCTGTCAAGGACTCTAGCCGCTGCATTTTGGACTACCTGTAGCTTGTTTATTGAAGATGCAGGACAACCACCTAGAAGTGTGTTACAATAGTCCAGTCTAGAAGTCATGAATGCATGTACTAGCTTTTCTGCATCAGAAACAGGTAACATGTTTCATAGCTTGGCAATGTTTCTAAGATGGAAGAATTAGGTTTTTGTAACATGGGAAATATGGTTTTCAAAAGACAAGTTGCTGTATAATTAAAACACCCAGATTTTTGACTGTAGAGGAAGTAACAATACATCCGTTTAGTTGCAAATTGTAATCTACAAGATTCTGTGTACTGTTTTTTCGTCCAATAATTAATATCTCTGTCTTATCCAAATTTAATAGGAAAAATTATTGGTCATCCAATCTTTTACATTTTTAAGACACTCTGTTAGCTTAGATAATTTAGAAGTTTCATCTGGTCTCGTTGAGATATATAGCCGAGTATCATCAGCATAACAGTGGAAACTACTCCCGTATTTTCTAATAATATTACCAAGGGGCAACATGTATATTGAAAACAGAAGGGGACCTAGGACGGATTCTTGTGGCACTTCATATTTTACTTGTGATAAATGAGATGACTCCCTATTTAAATAAACAAAATGGTAGTGATCAGACAGGTAGGATCTAAACCATCTTAGAGCCTGCCCTTGAATACTTGTATAGTTTTGTAATCTTTCTATGAGTATGTTCTGATCTATGGTGTCGAACGCAGCACTAAGATCAAGTAAAACTAGCAATGAGATGCAGCCTTGATCTGACACAAGCTGCAGGTCATTTGTAATTTTAACAAGTGCAGTTCTGTGCTATGGTGGGGCCTGAAACCTGACTGAAATTCTTCATACAGATCATTTTTTGCAGGAAGGAGCTCAATTGAGCAGACACAGCTTTAAAAAAAAAATTAGATATAAATGGAAGATTTGAAATAGGCCTATAATTAGCCAGTTCACTAGGATCTAGTTTTGGTTTCTTAATAAGAGGCTTAATAACCGCCAGCTTAAATGGTTTTGGGACGTGACATAAAGACAACGACGAGTTGATAATATTGAGAATATTGTATCCAAATAGCAGTTGAGATAAATCAGGCAGGTTATTTGCAAATCTTTCTTTGGTGGCTTGAACAATAGTTCTGCCCAGACGGTAATGCTGAGCCATATAGTTAATATCAGTGATACGTAGCATGCACGATACAAGGAAATGGTCTGTAACATCATCACTTTAGGTACGATATCTATATCAGTAAGATTGATTCCATGCGATATAATTAAATCTAGTGTATGATTGAAACGATGAGTGGGCCAGGTGACATTTTGTTGATTATTAATGTTTTCGCTTAAAACCCACTATAAACCATCATCGAGTGCTTGTAATAACTTCCAATTGTGATCTATAGTTGATTTTTGTGTTTTCACTATCATACATATAGAAAACAATCTGAAATGCACTACGATAAATAACACAGCCACACACGGGGGTGCTTAACTTCTTCACTTGATTTATTTTAAGGAACACAACTACTAATAACTACTAAAGTGGTGGTGCCACCTGCAGGCACAATGGAGAATGACAGTACCACATACATAACATCTCCTCCCCTCCTAAATAAAGGAACAAACTCCAAAGAATTTTCAAAACCACAAACATTATGCAATTATTTATTCTACTCTAGAGGTAGAGGGTAGACTGCCTCTTGCCTCGAGCCAGTTCGGGGATTATTCTGCCCCATGCCAGAACAGGCTCACTAACATAACAAATTACAGTTCAATCCAGCAGTTTCCATAATCCTATAATGTCAGACTGTTAGGTGGTTTAATCAGTCTGGCTGGATAATGCCTGACCTGCGCTGGTGATATGATGAGTTTGCCATGCTTTGTCTGAGAATCTGCTGATGTTGTCAGTGTTATCATCTCTTTTCTTTGTTGGTGGTGTAGACGAAGTGGCATATACAGAGGTCTGCACCGAAACAGACACATTCTTGTTATCAGGTAATTCTTTAAATTGAGTTTCAGCTGTTTGGTTTGGAATGGACAAAAGTTGATCAGTGTGATGCCTTCATTCCTCAGATGTGCCTACATCCACAGTATAAGATACTGGCCACTCCTATGGATGAAGGGGTGCTTTGGATGGCATTTTCTTTATTTTTTTGACATAACTGACACATTTTCACTTGCAGTTCAATGTCACCACCGGCCACCACCATAACTGCGAGCAATGGCTTTCATTCAGACAATTCCTGGGTGGCCACTGTGCAGTTCCTCCAGCACTCTTTTCTGCAGCTTGTGAGGAACAATGACTCTTATACCCTGCATTAAGTGTTCCACTTGTAATGGCAGACGGGAAAGACCATCAGCATTTGCATGATATTCAGCTATTTTGTACTAGATGGTGTAGTTGTGTGCAGATAGAAGTAATGCTCACCTTTGCATATGTGCTGCCACCATAGATGGATTCCATTTTGTGGTCCAGAGATCAAGTCAAGTCACCTTTATTTATATAGCGCTTTAAACAAAATACATTGCATCAAAGCAACTGAACAACATTCATAAGTAAAACAGTATGTCAATAATGCAAAATGATAGTTAAAGGCAGTTCATCATTGAATTCAGATCATAGTAAGGGGGGTCGGTATAATTCTGTTCTGCCTTGGTAAGTGTGCATGATGTGAAAGCTATTGGATTTTCTTCACCGCTGGATAACATATGGGAAATAATGGCACCAATGCCATAAGGTAAATCACACTCAAGCTGAATTGTGTTCTGTAGGTCGTAATGTGTCAAGACTTTTTGTGACACTAATTGTTCCTTTGCCTTTTTGAATGCAGCCTCACACTCTGCAGACCTTCCAACGTTTCCCTTTACACAGCAGAGCATTCAAAGGATTCGCTATAGTTGCCAAATTAGGTATGGATCGCCTGAAATAGTTTAACAGTCCAAGGAATGATCTCAGCTGTGTGATGTTTAATGGGGTTGGAGCATTGTCAATTGCACTTACTTTTTCAGGTGACTTGTGCAAACCTTCAACATCTTCAACACCTGCCTCCAGGTTTTCCAGGTGTTCAGCTTCAGTCCGCCCGGTAACAAGAATGTCATCCAGGTAGCAATGGACATTGGGAAGACATAGTGATACTTGGTCCATAGCTCTCTGAAATATGACTGGGGCCAAAGCGATCCCGAAAGGAAGGCGTTTATACTGGAATATCCATTTCTGTGTGGAAATTGTGAGGAACTTCATGGACTTCTCCTCAACCCTCCTTTGGAGGGAAGCATGTTGACAAGTTGACCAGTTTGCTAAAACATTGTCCTCCCACTAATGAAGTGAACAGGTCTTCTATCAGGTCTTCAGGGAAGTCGAGGCCTAGTAGTTAGAGAGTTTGACTCCTAACCCTAAGGTGGTGGGTTCGAGTCTCGGGCCAGCAATAGCACGACTTAAGTGCCCTTGAGCAAGGCACCGAACCCCCAACTGCTCCCCGGACACTGCCGTATAAATGGCTGCCCGTTGCTCCGGGTGTGTGTTCACTGCTGTGTGTGTTTGTGCACTTTGGATGGGTTAAATGCAGAGCACAAATTCTGAGTATGGGTCACCATAATTGGCTGTGTCACGTCACTTTCACTTTTTTTTTTTCACTTTCATACATGGTAACGTATAGTGTTCAATGTGAAGGACGGTTTATTGTCACTTTAAAGTCACCACAGATGCGCACTGCTCAGGTTTTGTTGTTTTATTCATTGTTATTTTAGCTTTAATGCTCTTCATTTCTCCCAGTTGTTTGGAGAAAAAAGCAGCATGTTTCTGCAGAACAGCTTCTAGCATCTTCAATTTGACTGTTTTTATTTCTTTCCAGTTCAGTTTAATCTGACACAGCCGTTCTCTGCCATAGAGTGGTGGATAATCCCCATGCACGACATACAATGGTAGAACAACTGTGTTTGCCCATTTTTACATGAATAACACCTTCAGGGTTTAATGCTTGTGCTGTTTATGTTTGAAGAACAATGTCAGTTGAGCAAAAGGGCAGGTGTTTCAATATTGTGTTTTAAGTCTCTGTTGAAATCAAAGACACTGCTGCACCTGTGTCCAGTTCCATTTCAACTGGCATTCCTTCAACTTCTGGTCTCACAATGATACTGGACTTTTCTCCTGGCTGTGACAGCTTATACAGAGCTAACCCAGAGTCCGTTTTATCTTCACTGGATGCTGCATCAGCATCAAGGTGGTGTACCGTTTCATAACATAGCCTTTCTGCTTAGTTTCTTTCATTAGCCATGAAGCCTTTGCTTTGTTTCCACTATTTGTTTTTCTGTCATTGTTACTCTTTTTGCAAACGCGACTAATTTTTCCTCATGTATTGAAATTTTTGTCCTTAAACCAACAGTCATCATCACTATGATTGTCCTTTCCACATCGTTTACATTTGTTGTTTGCAGCCTTAGTCTTTCATAAAGACAGACCACCAGCTCCACCTCTCTTTGAACAGTCAGCGTTTCAGTCAACAAGCGCATCATCCAAATGTCCCCCAAATTTACAGTGTTCTGAAAGTCCTCTAAGCACTGCAACATATTGTGTCACCTACTTGCTCTCCTCTTGATTCCACTGGTGGAAATGGAAGCGTTCAATATAGGTGGTCCATAGTTCAACACTTTCATCAAAATCTCCCATATGGCCTATAGTAACAGCCATTCTAGCTAACCTAGCTCACTTAAGCTGTGCAAAGAAAATAAAAGTTTAGGTATGCCTAACTGCTCACGATTCACTGTGGTAGCTCCATGGAAATTAATCCACCTCATCACCAAATATGTTATGTTTTCACGATAATACATTGTAATGAGGAGGCTGAGGTGGTATTAGAATCCATTTGCAGAAGTTTATTAGAGAAAGATCTTAGAGACAGAATCGTTAAACCAGGTAGAGAGTCAGTACTGTAATGGCAGTCTGATCTTTCAACATATACAAGGGGAATCCACAAGGCAGAGAGATGACTAGGCAGGCGAATGGGTCAAACATAAACATCAATCCAATCAGGCTATAAATCAAGAACGTGCAGAATAACAATGAGAAACACTTGGTAAGGCAGGTTAACTGGCAATACTTCGTAATGAGCAAACACGCTGACTCGTGTTAAATAGTGTCAAACAGGAAATGACTTTAGAAGCAGAGGGAGCAGTGAACAGTCAGTACTCAGGCGAGGGCTCCCTCTGCTGGTGCAGCATTACAGAATCCCTTCCCCTATGAGGGCCTCCTGGCACTCTGCGCAGAAGTCCCTGTGGTCATGGCGCTGGTTGGTCAGGTCTGGTCCGATGAAAGTCCTCCGTGAGAGAGGGATCCAGAATGTCGCTGGCAGCTACACATGACCTCTCCTCAGGTCCATAGCCCTCCCATCCAGTGGCGGTGGTGGTTCCGGAGTCTCACGGTTGGGTCAGCATCCAGGTGGACCGGCTTGAGTAGCGAAACATGAAAGGATGGAGAGATACGATAATTAGTAGGAAGCTTTAACTGGTATGTGACTTCATTAATTCTTCTGAGAATCTTGAAAGGACCAACATACCTTGGGCTGAGCTTCCTGCTTGGTAGCCGCAACTTGAGGTCCCTTGTGGAGAGCCAGACCCACTGTCCTGGTTGGTAGGGAGGATGTAGCCGACGTAGCTTGTTGCACACCCTCTCACTACATCGAATCTAGTCGTTGATTGCAGGGAACAATGAGGGTTTGCCAGACCACGGAAACATAGGGGGTTGATAGCCAAGGATGCACTGGAAAGGAGTCAGACCTGTTGATGAGTGAGTCTCAATTTTGTGCATATTCTGCCAATGGGAAGAATTCAGACTAGGGCTGGGCGTTATGATCATATCGTTAGATATATCGCCCAGCCCTAATTCATACCATCAATGCTGTTTTCGGCTGCAGTAGGATCGTAGATATCTGCCCAGTTCTTGATTTAGTTGTTCAATTTGTCCGTTGGCTTGTGGATGGTAACTGAATGTGAGGCTGACATTGATATTGAGGTGCTTGCAGAACAGTCTCCAAACTTGGAACGTGAACTGGGTGCCTCTGTCACTGACAATATCCTCCGGGATGCCATAATTCCTAAAGACACAGTGAAACATTACCCGTTTCCATGGCTGTGGGAGATCAACCGACATGACTTGGAGAATCGATCTATGATAACTAGGATAGCAGTGAAACTGCTATGTCGATGGAGAGATGAGATCAAGGACATTGTGGAATGGGCAGCAGTTGAAGGAGTCCTGATGGTAACTCCTTTGGGTTCTTGGATCGGGCACAGACTTGACAGGCTTTAACATAAGCAGTGACATCCTTGGATATTGAAGGCCACCAGAATGAGTTGCGTAGCAGATGCTGTGTGCGGGATATTCCAGGGTGGCCAGAGCTGACAGAGGTGTGGACCAATTGCATTACCCGGTGACGTAGACTTTTTGGAACGTAATGTTTATTAGGTGGGCAGTTTGCAGGGGCTGGTTCTTGGAGCTGTTTGTGTTGTATTTCTTCCATGATAACCCAGGTAATCGGAGCGATGACTGCAGACGGGGGAAGTATGCATTCTGGGATACGGCTGTCCAAGGGAAGATCACACTCTCTGGAGAGTGCATATGCCTTACTGTTCTTGCTGCCAGTGCAGCACAAATGACTAAAAGCTGCATAAAGCACTTTCTAATACCTTGGACCCGAACAGAAGTCTATGTTCACTCTTGAGCCAGCATTGTGGCAAGACTAGGGAAATGACGCAAGAGACGGAACTATTGTTGAAAAGGTAAGTATTTTTTTCTTTTTATGATTTCTTGTATTAAACTGTTTCTTGGGGGGAAAAACAACTAGAGAAGAAAAACAAAATGCCAGCAATGAATAAAAAAACAACAACAATATAATTCAGACAACAATCCTTTTTGATAAACCTTTTGAAATAAAGCGGTTTTAATTCATTGACTCTTTTTATGTTAATTCTTTAGTTATGTATACAATATATACAGTTATGTTATTTTATTTAATACTAATTATTTCTAATATTAATATTAGTATAATAATTCTAATAATTTTTTTATAGTATATAGTTATTTATTTATTTAGTCTTATTCTTTAATTAGCTTTAGTATTACCTAATTTTCTAGCTTGGTTTGGTTAGCTGTATACCTTTAAACACACTTTTCTTTTTACATACAGATGGTATAACCAATTTACACAAATCGCAATTTAATAACAGCTTGTGTTCTCTTTCCAGAACAATTTAAAATAAAAATAAAATAAAACAAAGATAACAAAATTACAACAATAGGGACAATGCTCAAGAAAATGTCAGATGACACCGAATCAGAGTCATTTTCAATCGATTGTCTTTGAAGTAAATTCAAGCAATTTAAAAGGTGTTTAGCTCAGTGTTCCTTCGTACTCCTGTTTCAGTCAGTGTAAGGAGCGCAGAAGAAACAATAAAATGTTGTTCAAGCTCGGTAAAAACCAGGTTGGCTCGCCAGTCTCCACCAATGCTGAGCATTCCTCATTGTTGGCAGAAACTAACTAAGAACTCCTCGTTCAGTTTCAAGAGATATGTAGAAGGACCCGAAACGACAAGATAAAGGGGGTAAAACAAAAGACAAAAAGAAAGAAAGAAAAAAAACCCAACCTTGCAAAGACAAGGCAGAAAAATCACAATGAATTCCCTTTTAACAACATTAATATTTCAAATTATCATTTACAGCACAATATAATGCATCAATATACATTTGAACACTTCTTTTTAATAACATTTCTCAACAGAAATATAACTATTAATGAAGAATAACGTCAAAGTAACGTATGTGTACTCAATTAGCTTGTGGACCGCATGGTTGGCAAAAACTCCACATGAGCTACATTACACTTATCACACTCATAAAGTTAGAAAACGGATATAAACACATTTAAACAGAAAATCAACACCTAATTTAAGTGATAAATTTACATATGAACTAATTTCTCAACATATTTCACAAGAAAAATACATCACAGTAAAACACAGTAATAACACTTTACTCCACAAAAGACTAAAAATGCACAATCATAAATAAATAAGGAGATTTATGAGCTCACTTACCAAGAATAAATCAACAACGATCAGAATTGATTTCGATCTATCAAGGGAATCTGTTTTATGCAGTTTTATCAGACGAATCAGCTCAACTTCTCTCTTGATCCTTAGAGTCAATACAACACAAATAAACTATTCAAATAACATTTTCTTGTTAACAATGCTTCAAGCTATGCATTTTAATAATTAATCTAGTATTCCTCACTTATTTTCTTGACTTTAGAACTGCAATTGACATGCATCACTGCTCAAGCGGGCATTCACTTCACTTTGTGACGAAAGACTGTTTACCTTTGCTCAGCGCTACAGATGACGCAACACCCTAAGGGCGGACCTATTCCTAATTGTTTAATTTAATTATTTTTCAATTTGTGACATTTTCTATATTCATTCAACAATATTATTTTTTTAAACATTAAAATAAATCAATAAAATTGCTTGAATTGTGAATTTCAATTCCTTTCTCTTTTTTTATAGGTTTGACAGTTTACCAGGTTGACCATGGCATTGGGAGAGTCTGCCCGATTCCAGAGTTAGAAGCATCCACCTCCACTATGAACGGATGATTGGGGTCAGGATGCTTGAGGATGGAGTGTGGTTAACCTGACCTTCAGTGTATTGTATGCTTGAGTGGCCTCCTCACTCCACTTGAGTTTCGATGGCTTGCCTTTTAACATAAAACACTGTCTAAGACTTGATGGCTGCTCTGTCAATTCTTCGTCATTAGTTAGGAACCTAGGTGTGCTATTTGATCGCAATCTTTCCTTAGGAAGCCACGTTTCTAGCATTTGTAAAACTGCATTTTTCCATCTCAAAAATATATCTAAATTACGGCCTATGCTCTCAATGTCAAATGCAGAAATGTTAATCCATGCATTTATGACCTCAAAGTTAGATTATTGTAATGCTTTATTGGCTGGATGTCCTGCATGCTTAGTAAACAAACTACAGCTAGTCCAAAATGCAGCAGCAAGAGTTTTTACTAGAACCAGGAAGTATGACCATATTATCCCGGTCTTGTCACCACTAAACTGGCTCCCTATCCAACATCGTATAGATTGTAAAATATTGCTCATTACTTATAAAGCCCTGAATGGTTTAGGACCTCAATATTTGAATGAGCTCCTTTTACATTATAATCCTCTACGTCCGCTACATTCTCAAAACTCAGGCAATTTGATAATACCTAGAATATCAAAATCAACTGCGGGCGGCATATGCTTTTCCTATTTGGCGCCTAAACTCTGGAATAACCTACCTAACATTGTTCGGGAGGCAGACACACTCTTGAACCAGTCTGTATCCAGATCATAGGGTCACTGCGGTCACACGGATCCAGTACGTATCCAGACCAGCTGGTGGTTCAGCATCTAGAAAGGACCTCTACATCCCTGAAAGACAGCGGAGACCAGGACAACTGGAGCCCCAGATACAGATCCCCTGTAAAGACCTTGTCTCAGACGACCACCAGGACAAGGCCACAAGAAACAGATTATTCTTCTGCATAATCTGACTTTGCTGCAGCCTGGATTTGAACTGCTGGTTTCGTCTGGTGAACTGGCCCCCCAACTGAGCCTGGTTTCTCCCAAGGTTTTTTTCACCGTTCTCTCACCTATGGAGTTTCGGTTCCTCGTCGCCTCTGGCTTGCTTAGTTGGGGTCACTTCATCATCTACAGCGATATCATTGACTTGATTGCAAATAAATGCACAGACACTATTTAAACTGAACAGAGATGACATCACTGAATTCAATGATGAACTGCCTTGAACTGTCATTTTGCATAATTGACACACTGTTTTGCTAATGAATGTTGTTCAGTTGCTTTGATGCAATGTATTTCGTTTAAAGAGCTATATAAATAAAGGTGACTTGACTTGACTTGACTTGACCTCCAGGAGGAGCTGACTGGCGCAAAACAACGCATCAACCAGAACTGGAAGCACGGGACCAACAGGAAGGGTCTGATGAGGTGGAGCCAGGCCCCAAAGAGGAGGCTTCAAGAAACATTGACAACCACCAGCCGAGAATTAGAACAAGCTAAGGCTGCCCAAGATAATCTGGCCAAAAAGTTACAGTATGCAGAGCAGCTACTGGAAAAAGCCAATGCTGACTTCAGAGACAAGAAAAGCCGAATAAAGGCCCTTGAAAACCATCTTGAAAGGTCACAAAAAACAGATCAGCGGCTTGACTTAACAGCTCGACTATGTAAAAGAAGAATCCGACTCAATCAGAGAGGAACTCAAGCATGCTTATGAGCTGCACCCTGAGCCAACCAGGACAAGGCGTCCTCTGGTCTCACCCCTGCCCAGCAGAGCTGCGTCCCCTATCCTGGGATTGCCACATCAAAGAGAAAGTGAAGAATCACCACCAAAGCCCTATTCAGCTTTCATGGAGGAGCGCTACCCTGCTGACAAGAGAAGGGGGCGTCTCTGAACCGACTATGAAGCTGCACATGGCCTGGAACTAAAAGACCTTGACAAACTGGCCAGGAACATCAACAAATTCACCCCAAACGTGGCAGGAAGTCAAGATGTCCAGGCCTACCTTCAAGATATCGACTTCCACCTGGAAATGACATCAAACGTGACAGACAGAGACAGACTCTATTTGCTTCTAACAACATCCAGTCCTGAGGTGCGAAGTATTTTGGATAGACAGCCTACACACACCAAGTCAGACTTCCACCTCCTCCTAGAAGTCCTAATTAAAGAATTTGCAGACCCAGAGGTAGACCAAGGACTGGTGGCTGCCCTAGAAACCAAACAATGCTGTCATGAGACACCCCAAGCCTTTTACAACAGACTCAGATGAGCGTACTTTGGTGCATGCAATGAACCACCTAGGCGTCATGGCTTGCCCTCACACAATGACTACACAACAGTTGAGGGATTTGGCCCACAAAGCCTATGGTAAACAAACGATGGCCTCAGAAAAGGGAACCAAACCACCAGCAGTTGATGAAGCAGGTGATTTCAATACTTAACCTCAAGGCGGGGGCAGGTGTGGTCTGGCTCAACAACAACCCCTGCCCACCACAACGGCTCCAACTGGGTCCTCACACATCACAATATGCAGAAATAGCAGCCATCCTCATCACCCTCCAAATTGCCGCGTCTCACGACATCAAAGAACTCCTCATCTGTACCAATTCAGACTACCTACTATCAAACAACAACAACTACAGAAAAGTGCAGAAGGACGCAAAGCCTATTACGACCAGAAGGCCTCTCACCAAGAACTCAACATTGGAGACAAAGTGTGGTACTACAGTTTTGTGCAGTCACAACAATCGGGTCCCCATAGCCTGTCAAAGAAGTTCCTGCCTCACTGGACAGGACCCCATGAAATCGTGGACAAGCTCTCATCTGTCGCATTTCGAATCAAGATGAGCCAAAAGCGCAATGAGTCAGTCCTACGTTGGGTCCACAGAAACCAGATAAAAGGGCACTTGGGCTCCAACAGACAAGAAAAGGGGGAAACCAAAAGTGACTCACACAGATCAATTTCACCACGCACTACACCCCATTTAATGAAACACTTAATTGTCTTCATAAACACCTTACTCAGAGTCATTCAAATGATATGCACCCAGTCTTTTGAGATTGCCCCACTAAAAAGAAGTAATTAGTATCCCACCGGTGTCATTACTAATGCTCACTTTCTTTATTCCCTTCCTTCTCTTTCACTCTCCACTACGCTCACCTAAACAATCTTAAACCTACAGAAACTTGGTATAGTGCCTGATGATAGGATTGACTCACTACATCCAGTGTGCAAAAACGTGGATTGCAGAGTCCCGTGAGCTACCCGTCATGGCACTCTCGCAACCGATCAAATAACTATAACCATGCAGTTGTACGTAGATCCTCCATACCAATGATTTAGCTTTTGATCACCTATCAGGTGACGAATCTCAAACGGAACGCGAAAATCTAGAAAATATTTCAAACAACACTCCTTTACCCTTGATCCCGAGTCGAAACAAAGGATCAAGGAGGATGGAACTTAGATGATTAATTTGACCCCCATCAACACGTCCCTAAAGGCAAACACTTGTTTTCCGCCACTCAGTTCTCCCATAATTCGTGCCTGGTCAGCCGTGGACACCTCTCTGTGTGCCTCTACTTTCATTAGCTACATCATAATGCTTATGGTCCTTCCACCTCTACCAAAGGATTAAAGCAGAACAAGATCCCGACTCTGAGAACTCAACCAATTTAATTGAGATTACGCCTCTACCCGTGCGTCGCACCACCAAAACTAGGGTAATCAAGAAAGCCACCATCATCATCATAATTAACCTGTTAACCTGGTTTTGGTGGTGCTAACCTAATAGTTAACCTGTCGTGCCATAGGCCCACAATATTCTCAAAAGCAAAATCTTGCACCAGAACTCAGCTAAGTGATGGAGTGTTGTGTTGTGTTTGTATGTGTGCTTGTCTCTCTCTCTCTGCCTATTTTCTCGAGAGCTCGCCGATGTCCTCACCTGGAAAATCACTGATCGAAAGCAGGAATATGTAGGGTTATCCTTGAACAGTCCATTTCAGTAAAGAAACCAACACCACATTCCACAGTTCGGAACAATTCCCCATCGAACAATTAGTGCTTCATAAAATACAGTCATGGTGCCAAGATGGCTAAAGGAGATGTCAGCCCCCCTTTCCCTTTTTGTACCTGTCTAATCTCCTACCAGTGATGCCAGGAAGGAAGGAAAAGATTTCTCTTTGTTCCCCAAACTTAAGACCAAATGGCCAAGAAACCCTGTGGTGACCCCAATGCATAAATCCCCAGCCTTATCAGGAAAGGAGGGATGCTAAGACATTCCTTTGGCCCAGGATCACCAAAAACCTTAAACCAGGGAACACCTCCTTTCTGCAGCTGTAAATTCCAGAGACTTTGTCTCCAAAACCAATAGACTGAAATTGAACCCACTTGTTGTTTAATACAAACAACGGTCTCAAAATTGCTTCCAATAAGCTGAAATGATTACCAGTATTTACCTCACATATATGTTAAGTATCATGTAGGTTTTATATAACCTGTGGAATTCTTTCTGTGTGTTTAACTTTCATTACAGCCTATTCGTAGGGTTTTCTACCTCAGTTATTGGAACTAATCAGCAGAAGTTGCCTCATACATGTGTTTTCTCTGTATTATGCATGCTTTATATTACTCAAGTTAATTTTGTGTGTTAAACACTTATCACGGCTAAATCCTTATTTACTTCCACCTCAACTATGGGAAGTATATGTATTTTGGTACCTACATGATGGGTAAATGATTTCTAGAATTTTGATGTAAAGTAGATGTGTGTAGGATGCACCATATTTAAGCTATTAAGTTTGCTTATTAAAGCGTTTAAACTAAACTCTCAGGAGTTTGGACACATGCGATCACGTGCACATTACGCTAATTACATGCAAGAACCGGAGAACGGGGAGTAGGTCCCGCCCAAGGCAATATCTGATTGGCTGTCGCACTAAGAAGGACGGGTCAGATGGACACGCTTATAACCCAATGACAAGCTTTTTGATTTAGCTTTTTGCACTGCTTGCAGTGACTTGGGCTCTTGTCTATGTGTTGTACTGATCTTTCCATCGTCCAGCGTGTACTCTTCAAACCACCAAGAGATCACGCAAAACTCATCAACTCTTCCGTAAGATCCTTTGCTGAACTTCGTCAAAGAAAACCCTCTCAGAGTCTCTCCAGACTTAGAGAAAACTCCATTGCATAGCAACCCACAATCCAGGAAGTCTCATGAACAAAGTGCCACCTGGCAAAGCCAACCAACCACTCACTATCGATTGCTGTCCCTCAGAACGCGTCATCGACCGACTGCCAGCCAATCAGTGCCAGAGATTCCGTCTCCAGCAACTTTCAGCAACGTGCCCACAGGAGCATCCAAATGCAAGTACACAATATCTCCTAATTCTGGCTGAAACTGGTGCAAATCTTATTAAGAAAACAAACTAAGATTAAAGTGCTAGTAAATTGATTCTCTTGCGGTCAAGAAATAGTGTCTAACGCTAGACACTTGGGACTCCATTCACCCTTCGTTAATATCATCACTTTTCTCTGTCACTGTTTGAATGAATGTTTGTGTGTTTTCATTAGTTTAGTTTGTGTGTATTAGAGTAGTTCAATAAAGCCTTGCTTGATTTTACATACCAGTGTGTTGTGCTGTGTGCTTACAAGTTACTGCCTTAAACTGCAGATTCTGTTACCTTGCTCATAATCAGTTATTTATGATATTATTACCGTAGGCCGCGGTTTAATATTTTGTACAGAATTGATAAAATACCCTAATCTCAATTTATCGGTGGACGAATAGTTGATAAAGTGTTAAATATTAATTCTGAATAATTTGCATACTAATTCAGTTCTTATTCACTGTAATTCAATCCCCTTTGAGTTTGATCTTAATTCCCTTATTAATCTTACACCCCAGAAGAAGCAAGAGTTTTTTTTCACATCCCATTCATCCACCAACTCTCAGTGAATTTCAGCTGGGCATTTGCTATCTAATCGGAGAAGAGATGCTCTAAATGGTTAGGTGACTGTGTCTTTCACTGTTAACTCTAATGTTTACTTCTGAACTTATAGTTACTAGATAGTTTCATTGAGCATACAGTATCGCTTACTGATTATGGTGGTATAATATTTGTTTTACTTGTATTCCTTCTCTCTTATTTTATTTTTCAGCATAGATACTATCTAGTCAATATGTGACTTTGGGGCCAACGTTGGTGCTAATGTGCAGGTTTTTATTGACGCCATGTATCATATTAAGGGGTGCTGGCAGATCAAGGTTTGTTCTTGGTTTGATCTGCCATAGTTCATGGAAATGTTTTTTTTTTCTTTTGAATACTGACGGGAAGGGTGGGGGTGTTTTTTTTTTTTTTTTGATGGTTTTGATTTCAAATTTGTATTTTGTCTTATCCAGTAATTCTGTTTAATACCTATGACTGACCTTGATATTCTAAGTTGTAATGTTAATGGCCTAAATGGCCCACACAAACGTACAGGTTTTCTGGAATTTTTGCGAAGAAGAAAGATTGATATAGTGTTAGTTCAAGAATTCCTTTTGAAAGAGGAGGATGTACACAGGTGTAATAATAAGTTTTATGAAGTGGTATCTCATTCATCTTCGGATGCCAAAACCAAGGGTGTCCTAATATTGGTGTGAAGGACTTTAAATATTACTATTTTAGATAAAGGTTGTGATACAGACTAGGGTTGTGCCGATCGACGATAGTATCGTGTATTGACAATAGTCAGAGATATCGACATAAGCAGATTTCTATGTCGATAATCAAGATGATATTAGGCTCATTTTCCTATTAATGTATTAGATTATAATAATAATAACTATTATTTTTATTAGGCTGCTTATTATAATTCGGCTATCAAACTGCCCAGCAATTTCACTTCAGCACCACATTTCTCTCTCTCTCTCTCTCTCTCTCTCTCTCACATACACACACACACGCACACACACACAACGCACGCTCAAGCGCAGGAGGATTAGAGCTTGTAGTCGCTGAAGTTGTCTGCCTTGACTCAGAGAACTCGTTAAATCCATGAAATGAAAGGGATAGAAAATGAGGAGTTGATGTCCCACACATTTAATGGCTGGTACACACTCTTCTCGTACATGAGAAATTAACTCTTTGTTGGCTTACAAATAAAGTAAAGACAAAGTAATAATAAGGCGACAGAGCGAACTTATCCATAGTGGTTTTCACGTAGTCCTTCCCTTTAAAGACCGATCACTTAACTTATAACACACACTATGTGGCGATGACTTAGAAGGACTACGTGAGAACCATTGTGGAGTTTTGGCTGTTACAAAATCTCCATCCACAAACAGACGTACATCGTCTGCAGATATAAGGTATTTCATTGCACTTTAACAAGTAATCTGAATGGCCTATATATGTGCAATATTTTAAAGAGCCCTCATTAACTGAGTTTAATGCCACAGTTGTTAGAACGCATCTTATTCTTGTTTCGGTGGCAGTGCGTCGGTCTCGTCATGAGGCGTGCGGTCCGGAGCGCTGTATGACTGATGCAGCAGTCAGGGGGGTAGATTACGTGGGGGGCGCGGGGGATGTGCCCCTCCCCCCACTTTTAATATCACGGAAATTCATCCCCCGCACTTTTTCGGTCAAGTGTGTTCGCATAGAGGTTTTCAGGAGCTGGTTTGAATAAATATAGACTTAGACTCAAAGAGACAGGATTGTCTGCGCATGATCTGATATTTTATTCGGACCCAGAAGACGAGATGAACATCACAGTAGAGGTCTTCACGGGTCCAAAAATTTGTGCCCTAACCCGAAAGAGACCCATAATGTACTACACCGAACCGACCCGGACCCGTCTAATATTTCAAAAGCTGGACCCGGACCCGTGTAGATACAGGAAATGCCTACCCGGACCTGTATATTATTTGAAAGCTGGACCCGAACCCGCCGGGAAGACACAGACCCGACTGGACCCGATTGTCACATATTCCACCTTAAATTGATATTACAAGTCAATAAACATGTTGCGAAAAAAAACCTATCTTACCTAATTTAAGGAGAAGTAGTCTCTCTTCCTTTCCTCTGATGCATTACAATCCTCCGACAAGAAAGTTATCCATGTTAT
Organism: Carassius carassius; assembly: GCF_963082965.1. NCBI lineage: Eukaryota > Metazoa > Chordata > Actinopteri > Cypriniformes > Cyprinidae > Carassius > Carassius carassius. The sequence goes on along the minus strand of NC_081787.1, from coordinate 26,181,049 downwards.
TCCGCTCGTTATTCCAAGTCCAAGCTTAATCCACTCATTATTTCAGCTTCAAGAGTCCACTTGATGTCACGGTGACAGATGACAAATGCAACTGTGCACATGTACATTCTGACTCGAGTTAACTCGCATAATAACTTCGACTGTTTGCCCTTTTGAACTATAATAATGAACGCTCCTTCAGTGCCTCGGCTCTGCGTCGAGTCTGAATCTGACCACTAAAACTTTAAGATTAAACGGTTTATTTATATTAGTATAAAAATGGGAGAAAATGTAAAGCGCGGTTTGTCCCTCACTGGTTGCCATAGAAACATGACACATGAGACTGCACCGCACATGCGTGTTAGCTGGATCATCCTAAAATATGATTTAACGCAATTGAGCGTCATAGAAAACATTCATGTGACAGTTCACCTACGATTTAGTTGCTGATTTGAAATATATTAAATATGAGTGTGTCAAGTCTGCAATTATTACCGTTCGTGCACTTGCATTCTGCGTGCTCTGCTTCTAACGGCAGAGAGAGAGAGAGATCGCTGTTTTTTTTTTTTGCTCACTCTGTTCTTTTCCTAATTGTACAAGTTGCAAGTTACAAAAAACACAAGCAGTGTCTGATCACGGCTGGGTGTTCTCAGAGTCCGCTGACTCTGATCGCACGGGTATTACACACAATGTTAAACAGACCCGGGACCCGAAGTAATAGATTCCGACCCGATCCGGACCCGGCTGATCATTTAAAATATAGACCCAGACTCATACGGGTCCCGGGTCGGGTCCGGGGTCGACGGGTCTCGGGTGCACTTGTGAAGACCTCTACATCATGGAGCGCTAAACTCTCCTGCAGTGTGTGTTTCATTCATACTTGAAGCCAGAGGGCATTCTTGTGCAGAAAATCATACCAGGAAACTCCTAATATGGACAAAAGCGTCTAGCTTTGCTGTGTGAAAACAGTTGTTTTCACAGAAAAACAGACACTTTTGGAAACACGAACACATTAAACATACGATTGCGACAATATAGTTTTTCAAGTCATCTACAGCAGGTGATAAATAAAGTATATGAACAATGGAGTGCTATTACAGTACAGAAACTATTCTGCCTTATTATGTGATAAAAAAGTGTGTATATAAACAAATCATTATTTTTTTTTATTGTCCAGCAGTTATAGATTTTCTAAGCCAATTAAAAGCCTGAAGTTAGAGAAATATATAAGTTGCCTATACACTACCAATGTTCAAGTTTTTGAACAGTAAACTTGTTTTTTAAAGAAGTCTCTTCTGTTCACCAAGCCTGCATTTATTTGATCCAAAGTACTGTACAGCAAAACAATAACTGATTTCTATTTGAATATATTTCAAAATGTAATTTATTGAGATTTCAAAGCTGAATTTTTTGCATCATTACTCCATTCACATGATCCTCCAGAAATAATTCTGATATTCTGATTTGCTGATCAAAAAAACAAAGAACAAAAAAATATATTTTTTCAGGTTTCTTTGATGAATAGAAAGGTCAGGAGAACAGAATTTATATGAAATAGAAATCTTTTGTAAAATGATGTCTTTATCATTACTTTGGATGAATTTAAAGAATCCTTGCTAAATAAAAGTATTAATTTCCATAATTTTTTTTTTTTTCAAATTGTTTTTTTTCTTTCGAATGGTATAGGGTATAATGTTGCGAAAGCTTTTTGTTTCACATAAATGCTGATCTTTGGATCCTTCTATTCAACAGAGAATACTGAAAAAAATTTACTCCTATGTTTTAAATAATTATAATCATCAAATCAGCATATTAGAATGATTTCTGAAGGATGAGACACTGAAGACTGGAGTAATGATGTTGAAAATTCAGATTTGATCACAGGAATAAATTACATTTTAAAATATATTCAAATAGAAAACAGTTATTTTAAATAGTAAAATTATTTCACAATATTACTGCTTTTGCTGTATTCTGGATCAAATAAATGCAGGCTTGGTGAGCAGAAGAGAATTCTTTCAAAACATTAAAAATCTTACTGTTCTAAAACTGTTGACTGGTAGGCTATATAAATAAAAGACATTTTATATTGTAATGATTTATGTTATATTGTAATGGTATATATATATATATATATATATATATATATATATATATATATATATATATTAGGGGTGCTCCGATCACGATCGATCGGCCGATCGTTATGCGCATCTCGTCAGTAAAGCCGGTTCTCTAATCAGCGGTTAATTCCATTGCGTGATTTCACATAGAGCAGCTGTTACTACACAGAGCCATTGTTAACTGAGAAGATGCACAAATCCACGTTCATTTTCAGCGTTTATTGGCGCATCTTCTCAGTTAACAACGGCTCTGTGTAGTAACAGCTGCTCTATGTGAAATCACGCACCTGATGGAATTAACCGCTGATTAGAGAACCGGCTTTACTGACGAGATGCGCATTAACGATCGGCCGATCGTGATCGGAGCACCCCTTATATATATATATATATATATATATATATACAGACCAAAAGTTTGGACACACCTTCTCATTCAAAGAGTTTTCTTTATTTTCATGACTATGAAAATTGTAGAGTCACACTGAAGGCATCAAGGGCTATTTGACCAAGAAGGAGAGTGATCTGTTAGACTTTTTATCGTATTTTTGCGGTAACTTACAGGCAGCACTATTGCCAGTAAGTTACTGTAAGTTCCCCTTTACAGTAGCTTACCTGTAAATGTGTTTTACGGTAAGATGCCCTTACCGCAATGTAATTTTACAGTAAGATGCTCTTACCGCGATTTCATTTTACAGTAAGATGCCCTTACCGCAATTTAATTTTAAAGTAAGATGCCCTTACCGTGATTTAATTTTACAGTAAGATGCCCTTACCGTGATTTCATTTTACAGTATGATTCCCTTCCCTTCATTTTACAGTATATTAGTCATTTTATTGTAATTTATTTTATTTTAATAATAATAATATTTCAATATTTATATTTTACATTAATGCTATTGAATTTAACAAATTCCAAAAAAAGTGACTTGAGTCCATGTACATCAACATATTGTTTATTGTGCTTTTTTGTCAAACAAAATATTTTATTATAAACAAATCATCTAATTAAAACAAAACTAAGTTACAAAAAAAAAAAAAAAAAAAAAAAAAAAAAAAAAATCACAATCAAAAATACACTTCAAAACAGTTCCAAACTTCCACTCCTCCAATCACAGCAGATCACTGGTGTCAGGTTGCATCAATTCCTTTCTGCACATGGGAAGTAGAGAGAGAAACAGGGAGAAAGGGGAAAATAAATAAATAAAGAAAACAAAACAATTACATCCTTGGAGTAACACACTCACACAGCAAGTTCTACAGATTGTAGCACCAGCACCAGATTTGGTAGCACCGCACATGTGATATGAATTTGACATGTTTTGTCTCTAAGAAATGAACAGGTCCCCATTGACTTCCATAGTATTTAATTTTTTCATACCATAGAATTCAAAGGACTATTTGGTTACCAATATTGTTCAAAATATGATCTTTTATGTTCAACAGAATAAATAAATTCATTCAGGTTTGGAACAACATAAGAGTGAGTAAATTACATATTTTTTATTTCTTTAAAGCTTTCTCTTCTTTTGGGCAAAGGAATTACACGATTCTCGTAAAAATTTGGAAAGATTGTCGAGTTTTTTAAATGCAAATAATAGACAATAAGTAAGTGTACACTATGCAACTATCGCTTTACATTTTCCTATATTAAAAATAGCAGAACTGTGATCCTTTCACCTAATTATCATTCTCACATTTCTCAATCTGTCTCCACCTTTCACTTTAAAAGGTTATATTATTTGCTTTTCTATTGGTGTGTAGTTCACAGTTATCTTTTTACCTTGATTTAATTTCTTAACAGAGCTTTTTCTTTAAATATTACTTGTACTTCTACTTATGGAGATTTTGTAGTCCACTGCCACCTATTATCCCAAGAATGCCAGTCGAATCAACAAGTCCACTTGTCCAGAGCACTTACTACTGTGTAGAGGTTTGGGGGGATAGTAAAGCTATCGGGTCAAGAGTAGTGAGTGATTCTCTTTGTCTTTTGTTGTTTGATTGCAATGGCAAACAGCATCAGTATACTGTATATAGGCTACTGTTACTTTAAGACAGAATGCACAGATCCAAAATAATTACTTACATGCATCCAATTTTTTCCCTATTATTTACGTTCACTTAAGACATGATTGTGGACTATTCAATTTCTGGGCTTACGTGAATACTATTCAGGTCATGCATTTTGACACATACATATGTGTATTTGATCTGTAAAAGCACAGAACTGAAATGGGTGCTCGAATGTTGACAGACTGTGTGCTCACTCTTCGAATGTGTGTGCACAAAGTGCTGCCTGTCAGTATGCAAGTGCTAAATTGAGATATCTTGCATGGTTTATTGCAATTTTAATAACTTACATTTTTGCATTGTGCCTTTTTCTCATTTACCCACATTTCTTTATTGCTCAAATGCATCAGTAACTTTAAGCAGTCATAACACGCAATGCATTGACATGGATTTAACATTTCAGAAAGCAACAAGTGCAAATAAAATATTAATCTTCTCTGTGGTTGCATTTTAAGACCTTTGAAACCTGGATTTAAGACATTTTGACGCTGATTAAGGCCTTATCTTTTCATTAACAAATTTAAGACATTAAGACTTTTAAAGGATCCACAGGCATATGGAGCCAAAAGAGTCTCAATAAAGATAAATGCACACACTACATTCACATATGCACACATAGGATTCATACATGCACACACAAAATTCATAAATACACACACAAAATTTAAAAAGCACAGAAGATTCACAAATGCATACAAAATTCAGAAATGCACACAATATTCAGAAATACACACACAATTCAGAAATGCAAAAAACATTTACAAATGCGCTCAAGATTCACAAATGCACAGGACAAGATTCAGAAATGTATTTCTGATGCACACACACATATATCTTGATTTACAAACTGCTTGCGGTCTGTGAACTTCACTGCATTTGTGTGTGAATTTTGAGACTCCCCTGACTTGGCTCGACACACAAATGCCTTTTTTTAAACAGGGAATGATCTGCAACCAATCAGATATCTCCCTTGTTTTAGCCAATCACAAGAATGCACCCCACGTGGGGGATTGTTTACTTATAAGCCAATCAGCGAACAACTCACTTCCCTCAGCGAACAACTCACTTTCCTCACGCAGCGAACGACTCACTTTCCTCAGCGAACGATTCACTTTCCTCACGCAGTGAACGACTCACTTTCCTCAGTGAACTACTCACTTACCTCACGCAGCCAGCGACCCACTTTGTGCAGCCGGAGAGTCACTTTCCTCTCGCAGCGAACGACTCACTTTCCTCAGCCGGACACCCACTTTGCGCAGCAGGAGACTCACTTTCCGCAGCCGGAGAGTCACTTTCCTCTCGCAGCGAACGACTCACTTTCCTCACGCAGCGAACGATTCACTTTCCTCACGAGTCATGCAGCTAACGACTCACTTTCCTCACGCAGCGAACGACTCACTTTCCTCACGCAGCGAACGACTCACTTTCCTCACTCAGAGAGCAACTCACTTTCCTCAGCGAACGATTCACTTTCCTCTCGCAGCGAACGACTCACTTTCCTCACGCAGCCGGAGACCCACTTTTCGCAGTCGGAGAGTCACTTTCCTCTCGCAGCGGACCACTGACTCTCTCTTCATGTAAGAACCGAATATTATAATTAAAGTGACTTCTATATTGCATCCAAAAGAATATTTAGATATATTTAAATATTCAAAAAGGTGTATTTTTTTTTTTTACTTTCATTAAAATATTTCAATAAAATGAAATAATTGCTTATTGCAAATTTATGAATCCATGGTTAACTTTTTTTCTGCAGTCACTGGGCTATATGTATTGAGACATTTTTAAATTTATATTTTGTAAAAAATAATAAAAAATAAACCTGAATTGTAATCTAAACATCTGTATTTTCATTCAATTTCATAAATAAGTAGGCTATAATATGCTGCACCACAGGCATATCGCGCTGTGTGAACGCGTTCATGTGATTGGCTTATAAGTAAACAATCCCCTGTGGAGTGCGTTCTTGTGATTGGCTAAAACAAGGGAGATATCTGATTGGTTGCAGATCATTCCCTGTTTAAAAAAAGGCAGTGAAGTTCACAGACCGCAAGCAGTTTGTAAATCAAGATATATGTGTGTGTGCATCAGAAATACATTTCTGAATCTTGTCCTGTGCATTTGTGAATCTTGAGCGCATTTGTAAATGTTGTTTGCATTTCTGAATTGTGTGTGTATTTCTGAATTTTGTGTGCATTTCTGAATTTTGTATGCATTTGTGAATCTTCTGTGCTTTTTAAATTTTGTGTGTGCATTTGTAAATTTTGTGCGCATTTGTGTATCCTGTGTTTGTATTTATGAATCATGTGTGTGCATGTATGAATCCTGTGTGTGCATATGTGAATGTAGTGTGTGCATTTATCTTTATTGAGACTCTTTTGGCTCCATACAGGCACCCTGAGTACAGTAGGGACAAATATTTAATGGAACTGCAAAGATTGTGTACTGGTGTTTGGTGTTTGACTGATTGTGGTGGCCTGTCTGGGCCAAATTTTTGTCCCAGTCCAGCCCTGCATTAGAAACTTACCTAATTTGCAGTCTTCCATTCAAGTTCCGTAAGCCTCTGCAGGAATGTTGCTACCCGGGAGTTGATGGCTGCAACTTTTCTCTGTACAGTTCCACCTGTCTTTCGGCTTTTACCGAATTTTGCAGTGCACTTTGTGCCCTCTTCAGGATTGATCCTGACAAAGAATCTAAAAACAAACACAGGTCTTAAATGTTCATATTAACACATACAGTAGTCATCTTTAAAAGCGGCCCTGTGCATTTATCAATTTTAATGACATGGAGGCAAAGAACCACCCAAAACGAAATGACCCTAAATCATTTAATGCACAGCTAGCCATGGATAATCCCGCTTATACCATGGTCATTTGCCAGCACTGACAACTTAAAACTGTTGTTGCTGTTTGCAGAAAGTTCGCAATATTTGACCGGAAGGGACAAATTGACCCAACAACTAATCAATTAATAAAACATTTTGGTTTCTTATAATTTGGCTTTGGCTGCATTGCATGCCATTTTATTTATATTATTCTGAAATGAACGAAATGACTCGAAAAAGATTCTTTAATTTTGCTGAACGAGACTCAAATATCCGAGTCAGTAAAATGATCCAAACTTCCCACTACTACACAGCGGTGTTTTGTTTATGAATGAATCTGCGTTTACAAACAAATCTAGTGAGTCAATGACCCATTCAAAAAGACAGTCGCTTGCTTTGTTGCTGAATAAATCTGCCGTTTGAACGAACTGACTGAATGAATCATTCAGTGACAAAGACAGTGACTTGCTGTCCCCTACTGGCAGTTTTAGTTTAATTTTTAAAGTATTTTTTCAGTTATTTAAATCATTTAATATTTCTATATTCAAAACCTTCTATTTAAAACATTAATCTCATAACATATTGTTATCATAAATTTAAATGCATTCATGCCCCTTCTGAGCCTCATTAAAGTCCCAGTGAACAGAAAGTTGCAAACAACTTTTCTCCAGTGTTGTGAAGTATTTCCATGTGAAACGGAATATTAAATAGAGGGCAGAGTTTTACTTTATTTTTTATTTAATTTTTATTAAGGTTAAATAAATAAAAAAATTGCCTAAGTGCTCCTAAAAAGAAATGTAAGTGTAAAGCCCTAAGTTATGCATTACAATATGTTAATGCATCTGAACTGATAGTCAAAACATACTTACAAATCCAAAGATCCTCAGTGCTTGTGGCTCTTAAAAGAGCCTTTGGGCTGTAGTTAGCTCCTGATGACACAGGGAAAAGAGAAAAAGAAGAAACATTATTTTTCCTCAATGATTCATGGGTAATGACTATATGAACATGTTAAATCACAGATCTGGGATCACTTACACAATCAGATGACAATCAACACTGAAAAAAGGGAGAAGAAAATCAGTTTTACCAATAATCAGCATAGAATATCTAAAATATTTTGCAATGAATATTTTTCAATTAATCTATTGGTCTGCCTTTACATTGCTTTAAAAGCGTTACTATTTTAACATGTCATATTTCTGTCACGTGCAGAGTGAATCGCACGGTGAACCAGATAGTTTGCAGCATTCAATTGGCTGTCGGTCCAATATACCTCTTACATCGTGTCTAGACTTTGTTGATGAGAGGATTCGCGAGCCTGCATAATTCGGCACTGAATTAAAATGGCGTTGTGAGCAGTGAGTAGATTCTGACTAACTTGAACACCTTTGATAGGTCATTGCGTTCAAGAGACCAGACAACTAACGTTATGTCTGTGAATGGCTACATTGATGCTCACCGCTGCAAAATGCGTTGTAAGATTCATTTGCCATTCACCAGAGAGTGAACACAAATAAGCACTAATATACACTGGAGCTGGAGCGCTTGCCAAATCTGTTGCGCCAATACATCATTTCAGTATCAATTGAGTGTGCTCTTGCTTGCGGTGGACTGGGGGAGAGAGACTGCGAGAGAGTGCGTTTGAGAATTCGCGCCAACGTTACTTTAAATAGCCTAACGTCACACACATTTAACGGCATTCATTTAAATGACGAGTAAAATATACCATAACTGGTCTTAAAAAATACGGAAAACCATTGTTTGTGAAAATACTACATTGGGTCCATCTAAAAGCAGTCAGTCAACTGTATGACATAATGGGATATGAAAGCGGCAGTTTTTGAGGAAAACTAAAAGTTCCTTCAGACTGTCCTGTTAATAATAGCCTATTAGATTGTATTATTTACTTTCTTTACTTTCTTTTAATATTTAATTGATATTGGTAATGGTTTACGCTGTAAAAGTAACTTATAAAATAAATTTGTTAAGTAAAAAGTACTTACCTCAGAAAAACTTGCAGATGGCTTCTAGTAGCGATCCACTATGACAGACGTCAGTTTTGCGCGCACTCGACACGTCACACAAACATCAGTTTACATTCTGCCAGGTTGTTGCGCAGGCTTTGCACGTGAGCAACAATTTAAAATTTGTGAGGTCTAAGCAAAGTTATTATTATTATTATTATTATTGTTGTTATTTAAATATCACCACACCTGTGCTCTTATACCTGGCATGAAAATAAAACAAAAAATGCCTAATTTGCCTGTATGGGAACCAGCTGTCGATTACTATTATTATTAGGGCCCGAGCACCGATGGTGAGAGGACCCTATTGTTTCTGCTCCGTTTATTATTATTATTATTATTATTATTATTATTGTTGTTGTTGTTTTTTATTGGAGAAAATGCTACTATTAAAATTAACATCCAGTGTGTGAAATGAGAATAATTTTATGATTTTCATCTGCAGAACAAGACGGAAAAAACTATAAAACATTATCATATGACATTTTAATAGGCCTAAAACATTAATACAATATGCATATAGCCCTATGAGTAATACAAGTTGTGGACACAATGACAAAGGCAATTTGCATACAAAAAGGCATACAACTTAATTGTATGTATAGATATCTGTCTTCTTCATTTACAGTAGCACTACTGCTTTTGCGTAAACAGTAAAGTACTGTAAATGACCATATACAGTAAGTTACTGTAAAATTCATACAAAATACCCACAATGCAGTGTATATTACAGTAGTTTACCGTAAATAATATAAATGGTATTTTACTGGGCTTTTTTGCGGTAAGTTACTGTAAAATTACGGCAAAGTCTAACAGTGGGTGCTGCGCCAGATGACCTGGCCTCCACAGTCACCGGACCTGAACCCAAAATGTAATTTCTTTCCCCCTCACTTCTGAAAAGACGACTACGCCCCTGGCAGCAGTTCAATTCAACTTTACTCATAATATATGAACATAGCTGTTTTAAATACTTTATATTTAACATGTTCGTTTATGCCCAATATTAGTGTTAAACTGCTGGATTTTAAATAAAATTGACTATTGATTTTCACCGTTGACTGATTTTGAAGAACAGACTGATAACTTCCATGCGCAGATGCGGCAAATTTGTCACAAGACCCGCGATATGACAGTTGCGCCCAGCAATAAATGAACTAACGTTAGCTGTTTAAAATTCAGTATTTTTTATATGTTTAACATTAGTTTATCAGTATGTTTGAAAGTATATATTTTTCGATTACTGGTGATTCCATAGGCTCTCTCGCGCGCACCTGCTCAGTTTAAAACACCAAATAATTCTGCTATGACAAGAACAAAGAGTCTCTCTCTTGCTCCACCCATGCACGATAATATCATGTACCGTCGATCTCACAGGCTGACGATCTGACGAATTTAAAAATGACCATATCGCTACTAATACTAATACAGATGGTAGAATAACTCCTGACCCTACTTTTTTCTCTGTTTTGTCTACCTATCTTTTAAAAATTTCAGATTTTGAAATTGTATTAAGTGCAGACACAAATTCTGTAATGTTGTATATCCTAGATAGATTTGGACCAAAGGAATCACACTCTCAAGCCTTCTGTTCTGACAAACTTAGGCAATGTGTAACCTCATCTTCATTGGTGGATAGTTGGCATTTTTTAAATCCTTCTGCTAAGTCTTTCACTTTCTTTTCTTCTACTCATAAATCCTATTCGCAAATTGACTATATTTTCATTTCTACTTCTTTATCTTCAGCTGTTTGTGATGCTGATATCTGTTCCTTATCTTTGTCAGATCATGATGGAAATTTGTGCATATTATCTTTGATCCCTCGGCCATCTCATGCGACTAGATGGTGATTTAACCCTAAATTGTTACAAGATGAAAATAAATTAACTAAATGAAAACTTAATTCATTACTGAGATCCAGGGCAGAATTCCTGATTCAAAGATGCAGGCAGAATTACTATTTCCAAGGAAGTAGACCAAGCCACCCTTTAGCTCTAAGAATATGCAACAGTGAAAAGTTTGCTAATATTTCAGCAGTGAAATCCCAATCCGGGCTCATTGTGACAGACCCAAAAGTCATTAATATTTCTTTTCATTCTTTTTACTCTAACCTCTATACTTCTTCTGCTGTTGGTGACCTTGACTCTTTTTTTTTCATCTTTTCTGTCCAACCTTGATTTACCTAGGCTGTCAGATTCGGATTACCTGGCTGAACCATGGACTGTATAAAAACATGGACGTAGTGTCCGTGACGTCACCCATAGGTTTCCGAGGAGAGTTTTTGAAACCAAAGTGGGCAGAGCGGGCCGTCGCCATCTTTGCAGCGCATCACTGCGCGTCACTCCAGGGTAATCGAAAATGGGCAAAAAGACGGGAGCTGGTTGCTGAAGCCACACCCACCTAGCGCGACAGCGGTAACAGCAGGGCAATCCACCTGTCACTCTAGTGCCCATGCCCTTGATTATGCAGAACTTTAAGGCTTAATATAATTTAAAAGGATGAGTTATAAAAAAAAAATCACCCCCTCACAGTTGTCATGAAGGGATATATAGACCAAAATCATTTTTTGCACCAGGCTGTAAACATGTTTTTTCATGCTGTAAAGTTGGTCATTTTAACATGGGGAGTCTATGGGATTGACTCCCTTTTGCAGCCAGCCTCAAGTGGCCAGTCGATGAATTGTTTTAGTCACTTCCGTATGGGCTTCACGAAAGAGAGTGGCAGGTTGCCGCTTGGGCTGAACGATTAACCTTCAGGAGCTGGAGTCAGCAATCCGATCTATGAACAAAGGGAAATCCCCAGGTTTAGATGGTATTCCAGTCGAATTGTATACTACTTTTTGGTAGGATTTAGGCCCCCTCATGTTAGATATGATACATTTTTCAGTTTTCAGTTACTCAAGGCTCATTTCACACATCTATTAATATAGCTGTTATTTCTCTCCTGTTAAAAAAAGATAAAGATCCGACTTCCTGTTCTAGTTACTGGCCACTCTGTTTGATAGGGACTGATGTTAAATTATATGCTTAGGTACAATCTCATTGTCTAGAAAAAATTTATGAACAGACTAGTTCATCATGACCAAACAGGGTTCATTAAATCTCACTCAGCTTCAGATAACTTACGCAGGTTATATCATATTATTAATTCAACTAATAGTTTGTCCTTCCCTTGTTCAGTATTATCTCTAGATGCAATGAAAGCATTCGACCTGCTAGAATCGAACTATTTATGGGTGCTTCTACAGCATTTGGGTCTAGGATCGAGTTTCATAAACATGATTAAAGTTCTGTACACCAATCCAGCAGCCTCTGTTCTAACAGGTTCTGTTTGCTCTAAACCATTCTTTACACATCAAGGTACTCGTCAGGATTGCCTGCTTTCTCCTGTGTTATTTGCTTTATCCTTGGAACCCTTAGCTCAAGCGGTCTGACGATCTGAAACTATTTCTCCCATAAGTATGAGGAATACTCATCATCATATTTCTTTAATTGCTGATGATATCGTATTGTTTCTGGAGAAGCCGTCACATTCTATTCCCCATGCATTGAATTTATTTGACCATTTTCCTACTTTTCTTCAGGCTCATATATCGGTGATTAAAATGAATGTTCTCCCACGTATTAATTTATTTTCTTGATGATTCCTCTTGCTCCACCAGTTGGCTACTGGAACAAACTTGATGTATGTGTTTCACGGTATATATGGGATGGGAAACATCCTCATATTAAACTGACAATGAAGTACAATGAAGTAGATTTCATGGAGGTCTTTCTTTCCCTAATTTTAGACTTTATGCTCAAGCCTTTTCCCTCAGGCCTTTATCAGTTTGGTCTAAACCTGATACTTCTGTATGTTGGAGAGATGATTCAGAGATTCAGAGAACCGTAGTTTTAATGAAGAATGGAATGATACGTACATATATATAGTGCCTACTGTTAGAAATGCTGTACCTGTGTGCAGGGGCATCGGACTGGGGGTAAAACCAGTACTGATTACCAGGGCCCCAAAGGAAGAGAGGGCCCTTGAAAAGTCTGGAATATATATTTTCATATTCCCTGAATAAGGCCGGCGACACACTGGCTGCGTGAGCATCTCAGCTGCGTGGCGTGTCCGTTTTTATTTTGGCTCCCATATTTAACAGGTTGGAGTTTGCACACTGAGACACGCGTCTCAGGCGCGCTCGAGCCACGCGGAAAACACGTTCATGCTAGAAATAAAACCGACGCGTGTTCCAGCAACTGGAGTGTTCTCTGGCAAGAGCGCAGAACAGTGGAGTTTGAATGGACCGAAGTGCATGTCTGAGCTTGTGTTTTGTTGCTTTGACATTGTGGAAAATAGAGTAATAGAAACAAAATGTATTAGCATTTTTACCCGTTATTATCAATCTAAATTAATCTCACTTTTAATTTAACTTAATTTCGTTTTTCTTTATTTAAATTTCATTTTTCTTTATTTATTTATTCATTTTTCTTTATTTATTTTCTTTATTTATTTTCTTTATTTATTTTCTTTAGTTATTGGTGATTCTATTGTACGGAACGTGAATATAGAGACACCAGCCACCATAGTCAAATGTTTACCGGGAGCCAGAGCGCCTGACATCTTGGCAAATTTAAAAGTGCTGGCTAATGCTAAACGTAAATACAGTAAGATTGTTATTCATGCCGGCGCTAATGATGTTCGACTTCGCCAGTCGGAGATCACTAAAAATAACATTAAAGAGGTGTGTGAACTTGCAAGCACGATGTCAGACACTGTAATATGCTCTGGTCCCCTCCCTGCTTACCGTGGTGATGAGATGCATAGCAGATTGTCATCACTCAATGGCTGGATGTCTAAGTGGTGCCCACAGAATAACATAGGTTTCATAGACAATTGGACGAGCTTTTGGGGCAGACCTGACCTGTTTAAAAGAGATGGTCTTCATCCCTCCTGGGGTGGCGCCACTCTTCTCTCTAGAAATATGGCAAATAGTCTTAGTGTTTATATTTGACTAACTGGGGCCCAGGTCAGGAAGCAGACAGACTGGCTAAACCGACCATCTGCTAGCTGCCTCCCGTCACAGAGGTCAGTTAATTCTCAGCACATAGAGACTTTTTCACCTAGATATCACACTATAGAGACTGTGTCTGTTCCCCGAACTAGAAAAAACAAAAAACGTCCAAACCAAGTTAAGATTAACAATTTAATTGAGGTTCAACAAATAAAAAACAGAAGCAATATGGATAAACAAATGATAAAGCTTGGCTTATTGAATATCAGATCCCTTTCTACGAAAACACTTTTTGTAAATAATATGATCACTGATCATAATATAGATGTACTCTGTTTGACAGAAACCTGGCTAAAACCTGATGATTACATTATTTTAAATGAGTCCACCCCCCAAGATTACTGTTATAAACATGAGCCACGTCTAAAAGGCAAAGGTGGAGGTGTTGCTTCAATTTATAACAACGTTTTCAGGATTTCTCAGAGGGCAGGCTACAAGTATAACTCGTTTGAAGTAATGGTACTTCATATAACATTATCCAAAGAAACAAATGTTAATGATAAATCCCCTGTTATGTTTGTACTGGCTACTGTATACAGGCCACCAGGGCACCATACAGACTTTATTAAAGAGTTTGGTGATTTTACATCTGAGTTAGTTCTGGCTGCAGATAAAGTTTTAATAATTGGTGATTTTAATATCCATGTTGATAATGAAAACGATGCATTGGGATCAGCATTTATAGACATTCTGAACTCTATTGGGGTTAGACAACACGTTTCAGGACCTACTCATTGTCGAAATCATACTCTAGATTTAATACTGTCACATGGAATTGATGTTGATGGTGTTGAAATTATTCAGCCAAGTGATGATATCTCAGATCATTATTTAGTTCTTTGCCAAATTCATATAGCCAAAATTGTAAATTCTACTTCTTGTTACAAGTATGGAAGAACCATCACTTCTACCACAAAAGACTGCTTTTTAAGTTATCTTCCTGATGTATCCAAATTCCTTAGCATATCCAAAACCTCAGAACAACTTGATGATGTAACAGAAACTATGGACTCTCTCTTTTCTAGCACTTTAAATAAAGTTGCTCCTTTACGCTTAAGGAAGGTTAAGGAAAACAGTTTGACACCATGGTATAATGAGCATACTCGCACCCTAAAGAGAGCAGCCCGAAAAATGGAGCGCAGCTGGAGGAAAACAAAACTAGAGGTATTTCGTATTGCTTGGCGGGAAAGTAACATATCCTACAGAAAAGCATTAAAAACTGCTAGATCCGATTACTTTTCTTCTCTTTTAGAAGAAAACAAACATAACCCCAGGTATTTATTCAATACAGTGGCTTAATTAACGAAAAATAAAGCCTCAACAAGTGTTGACATTTCCCAACACCACAGCAGTAATGACTTTATGAACTACTTTACTTCGAAAAATCGATACTATTAGAGATAAAATTGCAACCATTCAGCCGTCAGCTACAGTATCACATCAGACAGTGCACTATAGACCCCCTGAGGAACAGTTCCACTCATTCTCTACCATAGGAGAGGAAGAATTGTATAAACTTGTTAAATCATCTAAACCAACAACATGTATGTTAGACCCTATACCATCTAAGCTCCTGAAAGAGGTGCTTCCAGAAGTCATAGATCCTCTTCTGACTATTATTAATTCCTCATTGTCATTAGGACATGTCCCCAAAACCTTCAAACTGGCTGTTATTAAGCCTCTCATCAAAAAACCACAACTTGACCCCAAAGAACTAGTTAATTATAGACCAATCTCGAATCTCCCTTTTCTGTCCAAGATACTAGAAAAGGTGGTATCCACACAATTATATTCCTTCTTAGAGAAAAATGGTATATGTGAGGATTTCCAGTCAGGATTTAGACCGTATCATAGTACTGAGACTGCTCTTCTTAGAGTTACAAATGATCTGCTCTTATCATCTGATCGTGGGTGTATCTCTCTATTAGTTTTATTGGATCTTAGTGCTGCGTTTGACACAATTGACCACAACATTCTTTTGCATAGACTTGAATACTTTGTTGGCATCAGTGGAAGTGCATTAGCATGGTTTAAATCGTACTTATATGACCGCCATCAGTTCGTAGCAGTGAATGAAGATGTATCCTATCGATCACAAGTGCAGTATGGAGTACCTCAAGGCTCAGTACTAGGGCCGCTACTCTTCACGCTTTATATGTTACCCTTGGGAGATATCATCAGGAAACATGGTGTTAGCTTTCACTGTTATGCTGATGATACTCAGCTCTATATTTCTTTGCAGCCCGGTGAAACACACCAATTTGAAAAACTAATGGATTGCATAGTCGATATAAAAAACTGGATGACGAGTAATTTCTTACTGCTAAATTCTGAAAAAACAGAGGTGTTAATTATAGGACCTAAAAACTCTGCTTGTAATAACCTAGAACACTGTCTAAGACTTGATGGTTGCTCTGTCAATTCTTCGTCATCAGTTAGGAACCTAGGTGTGCTACTTGATCGCAATCTTTCCTTAGAAAGCCACGTTTCTAGCATTTGTAAAACTGCATTTTTCCATCTCAAAAATATATCTAAATTACGGCCTATGCTCTCAATGTCAAATGCAGAAATGTTAATCCATGCATTTATGACCTCAAGGTTAGATTATTGTAATGCTTTATTGGGTGGTTGTTCTGCACGCTTAGTAAACAAACTACAGCTAGTCCAAAATGCAGCAGCAAGAGTTCTTACTAGAACCAGGAAGTATGACCATATTAGCCCGGTCCTGTCAACACTGCACTGGCTCCCTATCAAGCATCGCATAGATTTTAAAATATTGCTTATTACTTATAAAGCCCTGAATGGTTTAGCACCTCAGTATTTGAATGAGCTCCTTTTACATTATAATCCTCTACGTCCGCTACGTTCTCAAAACTCAGGCAATTTGATAATACCTAGAATATCAAAATCAACTGCAGGCGGCAGATCCTTTCCTATTTGGCGCCCAAACTCTGGAATAACCTACCTAACATTGTTCGGGAGGCAGACACACTCTTGCAGTTTAAATCTAGATTAAAGACCCATCTCTTTAACCTGGCATACACATAACATACTAATATGCTTTTATTATCCAAATCCGTTAAAGGATTTTTAGGCTGCATTAATTAGGTAAACCGGAACCGGAAACACTTCCCATAACAACCTATGTACTTGCTACATCATTAGAAGAATAGCATCTACGCTAATATTTGTCTGTTTCTCTCTTGTTCCGAGGTCACCGTGGCCACCAGATCCAGTCTGTGTCCAGATCAGAGGGTCACTGCAGTCACCCGGATCCAGTACGTATCCAGACTAGATGCTGGATCAGCACCTAGAAAGGACCTCTACATCCCTGAAAGACAGCGGAGACCAGGACAACTAGAGCCCCAGATACAGATCCCCTGTAAAGACCTTGTCTCAGAGGAGCACCAGGACAAGACCACAGGAAACAGATGATTCTTCTGCACAATCTGACTTTGCTGCAGCCTGGAATTGAACTACTGGTTTCGTCTGGTCAGAGGAGAACTGGCCCCCCAACTGAGCCTGGTTTCTCCCAAGGTTTTTTTCTCCATTCTGTCACCGATGGAGTTTCGGTTCCTTGCCGCTGTCGCCTCTGGCTTGCTTAGTTGGGGACACTTCATCTACAGCGATATCGTTGACTTGATTGCAAATAAATGCACATAACTGCCTTTAACTATCATTTTTGCATTATTGACACTGTTTTCCTAATGAATGTTGGTCAGTTGCTTTGACGCAATGTATTTTGTTTAAAGCGCTATATAAATAAAGGTGACATTGACATTGACATTTATTTAAATTTTGTTTTTCTTTATTTAAATTTCTTTTTTTCTTTATTTAAATTTCGTTTTTCTTTATTTAAATTAAATTTTTCTTTATTTAAATCTACCCTTACTGTGCCAATTTGTTAGTCAGAAAAATATTAGACTAGGCCTACCTTAAAAGTATTGCTTAATTTAACAGACCTGTGTGTGTGCGTTTTATATCACTAGTGCAGTGTCCGTTCTTGGAGCATAAGCCCTGCACACGTGAGGTGCGCCGCTTCCCGCTCGCGCTGTTCTGACTGTAGTTTACTAAAAGTTTATTAATTTTGAATGTGTCGTGTCTTGCGTGTCCATCTATATTGCACCAAATGTGACACTGCACTCCCTTGTGAAGTCGATTGGATGAACGGTTCTCGAAATAATAAAAATGCAAACGGAAATACAGACACAGATTCCTGCCTTTATTAGAGAGAAAAATAAGTTCAGCCCCTCTCTCCGATGCTTCGAATAGTCAATGTTCATTACTACCGAAGCTTCGAAGCTCAAAAAATGGTATTCGGACCAGCCCTAAACTTTTTCCTCTTACAAGGCTATTCCTGAATTCAGTATTATTCTGGGGGCCGGATGGAAATCTTTGGTGGGCCGGATTTGGCCCGCGGGCCGCCAGTTGACGTTGCATGCTCTCGATAGGCAGAATTATCAAATTTATCAGCTAGTGCGAAACTCACCACTTTAGACATGGTTGATGGGAGAGACTGGATTTAGTTCTTCAAGTGTTTGCTGACTGCTTGAAGTATGGACAATTGATCTTGGTACCCCTTAGTACTTCACTTTGATAAGCGAATGCTGCTTGCAGGTTTGCACTTCCGCTGGATTCAGTTGCTGCAAAGTATTCTGTAACAAGGAGGCTGAGGCAGTATTAGAATCTATTTGCAGAAGTTTATTAGGGAAAGATCTTAGAAACGTTAAACCAGGCAGAGAGTCAGTACCGTAAAGGCAGTCCGATCTTTCAGCATACACAAGGGGAATCCACAAAGGTGAGACGAGTAGGCAGGCGAATGGGTCAAACACAAACATCAGTCCAATCAGGCTATAAATTCAATGGGGCAATTCAAGAATCAAGAACTTGAAGACAGGCAGAATAACAATGAGAACCGCTTGGTAAGGCAGATTAACTGGCAATACTTCACAATGAGCAAATACGCAAACTCGTGTTAAATAGTGTCAAACAGGTTTAATAACGCCACCCTGCTTATTGTCATAAACATCCATTATTGTTTTAAAATTACCATGAGCTGTATACAAAACACATACACATCTGTCTATTTGCTTTCATATTTTATGTGTAGAAAAATGTTTCACTCGTTTTTTAAACATGGAAGATCTAGATAGTTAACATGCTCTGACTCATAACACTCGCCTACGTGGAAGAAAAAGATCACGATTCAATGGAGAATTTAGAAATTGTATTAAAGACATATGAGAATGAATCTGTTTTCAGACACCAAAGATAACTAGGATAAGACTTAATTTTCTTGTGATGTCGACATAAGTTGTTTTCTCGTTATAACAACTTAATTTTCTCGTGATGTCGACATAACGAGAGTTGATTTCTCATTATAACGACTTAATTTTCTCATTATCTCGACATAACCAGAGTTGTTTTCTCATTGTTTTCTCATTATAATTACTTAATTTTCTCATTATCAGAGTTGGTTGTCTCGTTATCACAACTTAATTTTCTCGTGATGTCGGATGCATAACTCAGAAGGATGCATAACTATTCTAACATATTTTATAGCTGCTTGGATTAAACTCACTTTTAATTTTCCCTTTATTTAAAATAAAATGTTATATAATTTGTTATTTTTATTAGTCATTATATGCTGTGACAGATATGATGTACATTACAAGCTTATACAAATAGCCTACAAATAGCCTACATCGTTGAAGCCCGTTCTACTGTAGATAAACAGAACATACCCGCTTATTAACTAACAATCATGTACCTCAAAGATGCACAAATAGAAATATAGGTGCAAAAAGAATACAGTGACGTCAACCTTGGTTTTGATAAGCAGGTGGAACTAATGCATCTAGCCAGAACTTAATACACAAGGTAGTCATAATGATTCAAGCATTTAACATTTATGAATTAATTAAATGTCAGTAATGAACAATACTGCACAAATCATAGCGATCACAAGGAAGGTCCTATTCTATCCCAAACACGTACAGTAAATAGTGCCACCTGTTGGTGTTTTTAGAGAATAACTTTTGTTATGTTGAGATCACGAGAAAATTAAGTTGTGATAACAAGAAAACAACTTTCTTTTCTGTTGCTAAATAGAACATTATTTTGTGTATTTGGTGTAATGAAATTAGTTTATGTGGTTTAAGGTAAAAAAAAAAAAAAAACATTATTTTCCACATACTGTACATTATTGTTTCTCCCCTGTGCTCCGACTTTCTGAAACCGTTGTTTTTTTACAAAGCTCATTGTTCTGATAGTGAGGTGTGCCCTGATTGGCCAACTATCCAGTGCGTTGTGACTGGCAGAATACCAAAAGTGTGTGATGGAAATGTCAGAACACCTGTGCTACAAGACAAAAACAATAAAACCCATTACAAACAAGCCATTTGTTGCATCCAGTGGGGACATAATTACGGATTATAATGACTTATACTGTTTTTTTACACATTGCGTTGCATCGTGCCGCGTAAACATAAAATCATGTCTGCATTTGTGATCAGAGAATTGACATCTCGCACCCTTCAATGCACTTTGAATGGAACATATATGTTCACTTCGAACTGAAATCATGGCAGAATATACTGTGATGTCCACTTCACAGGGCACTTGCATTTGAATAGAACAAATATCTGAAGCCATAAGAGAAGCATACAAAATATGCAGAGCAGGGGGCTGTAAGGGAAATAGGTCAATTTAGCTCAAAGGGAATCATTTAAGATTTTAAAAGGAATTTGAACAGAATCACTGTTTTACGGCTGATCACTGAGACGGCCAGCGATTCACTGAACGAGCCATATAACATCAACTCTGCAATGTATATTAATATCCAAAGTATAGTGAAAACACTATTAATTAGCACAGTAACAAGATCTGCAGATCTGCAGACATTAACTTGTTAGCACGAAACACAAGATACTTCTCTTTTCAATATGAATAAGGCTTTATTAGATAAATTAGACCTTAAGACATATAAACAAATCTAACGCATAAGCACACGCACTCACACATCCACACAAGTTGCAGGAAGATAGAAAGTTAAGAAAGAATGAGTTCAAGAGAATTCAAATGTGGAATCCCAAGTTTACAGTAATACGTGAAATTGCATAGACATGAACAACCTTCAATCACTTGAGCATCTTGCTCAAAAATGGGTGCAGCAGGCGCAGTGATATTACACCTGAAAATAATCCCCAGAAACGTGCTATTGCTGCAACTACACAAACTAGCTGGGGACTATTTTCAGCCATATCTGCCTAGAAAATCGCAATTTTTTATTTTATGTCTGTCTTACTACATAATGTAACTACAGAAAAGTCAAGTTTTAAATAGGAAAAATATTGAAACTTTTTGGTCATTTTTGTCTGAGATGCTAACAGTCTAATCCGATTCAATGATCTATGCTAAACTAAGCTTAAAGTGCTACCACCAGACCCAGAGATCAGCTGAATTAATTTGAAAATGGTAAAACTCAACTGTTTAATTCTAGGTAAGCTGGAAAATGAGCCTATTTTCAAAAAAAAAATCCTTTAAGTCTGAACTGTTAGGTCATATCAGGGACTAGACTAAATAATTCTATCAAACATTTGCACAGTAAAAAAAAAATGTTTTATGTACTGCATTTCATAATAAGCAACCCTACCGGTATTTTTCATGTTTTCTTAAATGACACAGCATTGTAAATAAATCTCTATTCTTTACATTCGTTGAGTCTCTGGCCATCAGAGAAAAACACATGATTTCATCTGACAGCTCAAAAGAATCACTTTCCTGTCGTAAAACTCCCTTAACACAGGCTGCAATCTGCTTGTTTATTTTGTAGCTGGTAGAAGAGCATTGTGTGATCCCTTTTTGTAGTGGAGGTGCTAAAGGATATTTCACAGGTCACATCAATTGAGAGAGGTTGATGACACCATTAGATCTCCATCACCCTCCACTCAAGTGGAGAATATGCCCCTAGCAGAAGTACACTGAACAGGTGACAGGCCGCTGACAGCCATTTCTGAGGGAGAAGCCTCTATTAGTCCCTCGTTTCCTCTTAATGTGTGTTTGCATTGTTACAGTCTGGTATAATTAATGGTACTGTCAGCCTAACTTTGTCAGTGTGTCATCATGTAACATAACCAGAGCTGGTAAGATTGCCTTTTTCAGAGATACACCACATTGCTCCATGTGGCTTTTACATAAAATGTTTACATGGTGCACACTTTGAAAGACAAAGAGGGTGGAACTTTGTAAAAGTAAATTTGTTGGTATATCTTTCAATTATTCCTTTAAAGTCAACATGAAATGGAACACAAACCATTTTAGTCCTTTTTCAAGCAAAACAGGACATTCAACAAGAAAAATAAATAAATAAAAATAAGGTTGTAAGAATTCATATGAATTAGTCAACAATTTGTGGAAACATAAAATAGTTAGTTACAGTCACAAACTGCACTGAGATTGAGTTGAGCAAAAGCAAACCACACTACTGAAACCATTCCTACTGTACCATTTTTCATGCTTTAATAGTCAATTAGCACAAAAAAAAACACTTCTTTGTGGCTTTGGATGTCTTAAGAGATGTTTGAGGCAGTGATTCTTTGAGACAAGGCCGAATAATCCTGACAACTTTATAAAGTGCTGAGGTGAAGAGGTTATTCTCTCAGTGCACTGGTTGGCTGTAATTTAAAACAACTAGCCCTTAAATTTCTTTCTGCTTCCATATCCACCCCTCAACCTTCATGGGTTTCCCTGAGCGAAAGTTTTCAGCAGGACATTACACAGTAGAGCAGGCAGCAGATTGTTTGAGATTACGACAACATCCCGGAGCAGCGTCGGCTCTGTAATATCTCCATGTTTGCAGTCATGGCCTGTCACCCCAGCTGACCAGTGGGGATGCCCGGTGGGTCGCGCCCATGCCTCGATCAACTTCAAGTGTTATTAAATAGTGACCTCCATGAAGAAAAGTACAATGTAATGATGGCTTAAACAAACACAATTTATCATCCTCCTCACAATGACATTACTTTACCCTACCAAACCCAGCCAAGCAGGCACAGTGCAATTGGCTATGTGGCCAGTCTCTGACCCAAAAAGAGACTCCCACAGTCCGCTGTCCACAGTTCAGTTCTGTTTGGATCCTCAGATGGAAACAAGGATTCAGACAAATTTTTGGCATATACAGGTATGCATATAAAAATACTATTTAAATATTATATACAATATATAAATATTTTGAACATTTTCCAGGAAGTAGGAGTAAATGGTGTTTGGAAACAAGTCATCTCACATTTCTTTTTATAGTGCTTTATACAATTCTGATTTTGTCAAAGCAGCTTTACAGGGTTTCAATGATGCAAGAATACAAAAACGGAGTCATTTTTTCAGCTAAAGTCAGTTCGTTGAAGATTCAGTGATGTCATCATCCAGTACTCTTCCAATAGTGTCAAGTCAAGTCAAGTAACCTTTATTTAAATAGCGCTTTAAACAAAAAGGATTGCATCAAAGCAACTAAACAACATTAATTAGGAAAACAGTGTGTCAATAATGCAAAATGACAGTTAAAGACAGTTCATCATTGAATTCAGTGATGTCATCATCTCAGTTCAGTTTAAATCGTATCTGTGCTATCATTTGCAATAAAGTCAACGATATCACTGTAAATGAAGTGACCCCAACTAAGCAAGCCAGAGGCGACAGCGGCAAGGAACCAAAACTCCATCGGTGACAGAATGGAGAAAAAACCTTAGGAGAAACCAGGCTCAGTTGGGGGGCCAGTTCTCCTCTGACCAGACGAAACCAGCAGTTAAATTCCAGACTGCAGCAAAGTCAGATTGGCAGAAGAATCATCTGTTTCCTGTGGTCTTGTCCCGGTGGCCGTCTGAGACAAGGTCTTTATAGAGGATCTGTATCTGGGGCTCTAGTTGTCCTGGTCTCCGCTATCTATCAGGGCTGTAGAGGTCTTTTCTAGGTGCTGATCCACCATCTGGTCTGGATACGTACTGGATCTGGGTGGCTGCAGTGACCCTCTGACTTTGAAACAGACTGGATCTGGTGGTTACGGTGACCTCGGAATAAGACAGAAACAGACAAATATTAGCGTAGATGCCATTCTTCTAATGATGTAGCAAGTACATAGGGTGTTATGGGAAGTGTTCCCGGTTCCGGTTTACCTAATTAATGCAGCCTAAAAATCCTTTAACGGGTTTGGATATTAAAAGCATATTAGTATGTTATGTGTAAACCAGGTTAAAGAGATGGGTCTTTAATCTAGATTTAAACTGCAAAAGTGTGTCTGCCTCCCGAACAACGTTAGGTAGGTTATTCCAGAGTTTAGGCGCCAAATAGGAAAAGGATCTGCCGCCTGCAGTTGATTTTGATATTCTAGGTATTATCAAATTGCCTGAGTTTTGAGAACGTAGCGGACGTAGAGGATTATAATGTAAAAGGAGCTCATTCAAATACTGAGGTGCTAAACCATTCAGGGCTATATAAGTAATAAGCAATATTTTAAAATCTATACGATGTTTGATAAGGAGCCAGTGCAGTGTTGACAGGACAAATGCTAGAAACGTGGCTTTCTAAGGAAAGATTGCGATCAAATAGCACACCTAGGTTCCTAACTGATGACGAAGAATTGACAGAGCAACCATCAAGTCTTAGACAGTGTTCTAGGTTATTACAAGCAGAGTTTTTAGGTCCTATAATTAACACCTCTGTTTTTTCAGAATTTAGCAGTAAGAAATTACTCGTCATCCAGTGTTTTATATCGACTATGCATTCCATTAGTTTTTAAAATTGGTGTGTTTCACCGGGCCGTGAAGAAATATAGAGCTGAGTATCATCAGCATAACAGTGAAAGCTGACACCATGTTTCCTGATGAGATCTCCCAAGGGTTACATATAAAGCGTGAAAAGTAGCGGCCCTAGTACTGAGCCTTGAGGTACTCCATACTGCACTTGTGATCGATATGATACATCTTCATTCACTGCTATGAACTGATGGCGGTCATATAAGTATGATTTAAACCATACTTATGCACTTCCATTAAGGCCAACAAAGTGTTCAAGTCTATGCAAAAGAATGTTGTGGTCAATTGTGTTAAACGCAGCACTAAGATCCAATAAAACTAATAGAGAGATACACCCACGATCAGATGATAAGAGCAGATCATTTGTAACTCTAAGGAGAGCAGTCTCATTCTAAATCCTGACTGGAAATCCTCACATATACCATTTTTCTCTAAGAAGGAATATAATTGTGAGGATACCACCTTTTCTAGTATCTTGGACAGAAAAGAAAGATTCGAGATTGGTCTATAATTAACTAGTTCTTTGGGGTCAAGTTGTGGTTTTTAGATGAGAGGCTTAATAACAGCCAGTTTGAAGGTTTTGGGGACATATTCTAATGACAATGAGGATTTTATAATAGTCAGAAGAGGATCTATGACGTCTGGAAGCACCTCTTTTAGGAGCTTAGATGGTATAGGGTCTAACATACATGTTGTTGGTTTAGATGATTTAACAAGTTTATACAATTCTTCCTCTCCTATAGTAGAGAATGAGTTGAACTGTTCCTCAGGGGGTCTATAGTGCACTGTCGGATGTGATACTGTAGCTGACGGCTGAATGGTTGCAATTTTATCTCTAATAGTATCGATTTTTCGAAGTAAAGTAGTTCATTAGTTCAGTAGTTCAAGTCATTACTGCTGTGGTGTTGGGAAATGTCAACACTTGTTGAGGCTTTATTTTTCGTTAATTTAGCCACTGTATTGAATAAATACCTGGGGTTATGTTTGTTTTCTTCTAAAAGAGAAGAAAAGTAATCGGATCTAGCAGTTTTTAATGCTTTTCTGTAGGATAGGTTACTTTCCCGCCAAGCCATACGAAATACCTCTAGTTTTGGTACAGTAAGGGAAAGAAATGCAAACATTAAACTGCAGATTGTTTATTACTATACACTTTTTTTTTAAATACTTTTTAATAAAATATATATAAAATAAAAAAAGAATAAGAAATAAAATACTGCTGCAAAGTTCTCCACTAAATAAAAAACTCTCAGTCTCAAACCAATATCATGTAATAAAATATAATGAAAAATATAAATAAATAACTATGATTACAGTGCAGCATTACCAATCCCAGCTTGTAGGCCTGCTTCACCAGAACCATGCCTGACACGGCTCTGACGCGGCGCTGGCGCGCTGCTGCTGCTGTAGGTGACCGCTGACAGAACAGGATCTTGTCTTCACGACAACAATATCTATACTTCATGTTGAGCATAAATACAAAGCCTACTGATAAAGGACACCTTCAACAGTATTGACGAAAAAATAGACTATGTTTGACAGGTGCAATATTTGAAAATTGATAATTATTAATTAATTTTTTTAATTTATTTTTTAAATTACATTTATATCTGAATTTATGTCAACCTAAAGACTTTCAAACATCAAAGTGTCATGAATTAATATGTATTTGTGTACAAAATGACATATAAACATATTTTCCTATTCTATTTTGCCAGGAAACGCTTCCAACACGCATGCATGTCGCGTCAGCGAAGTCTCGGCACCCGACTTCGACTGGCTCGCAGCGAGTTTTCCAGCCGTTGTTCCGGCACTCCGAGCTGAGCCCTGCGTACTTAGCCCTCTTGCGCTCGTGGGCCTCTTCAATACGGTCAGGATAACCACTTGCTTGGTAGACTCAGATGTTAGCACCATGTCTGGGCGGAGAGAAGTGGCTGTGATGTTGCCTGGGAACTTAAGCTGTCTTCCAAGGTCAACCTGAAGCTGCCAATCACGAGCAGTGGAGAGGAGCCCCCCCCCCCCGTAGAGCTAGGCCGGTGGAATTGTTCCTTCTGCCCAGCTCTAATGAAGGTGATTGTTTGTTTGGGGGCTACCTGGGTCTTGCTGAGCTGGATCGCTGTGCAGATGGAGTCCTCCAAAGCCTTTAGCACCTGGTCGTGGCGCCAGCGGTACCACGCTTCCCCTAGCGCTCTGAAGTTATTGTAATAGTCCATGATGAGGTTGCGGATCTTGACAGGAACATGGTGTCTTACCAGTGTGGTTTCAACGAGCTTGTGTGGAATAGACCCGTAGGCATTGGCCAGGTCAAGCCAGAGAGTTGCCAGATCTCCTTTGCTCTCCTTAGCCTACCGGATCAGCTGTGTCACCACCCCCTGTGTGCTCCAGACATCCAGGTACTCCTGGGACTCCTCCCTTCTGGACTGAGGTGTCAATGTAGGTGTTCTTCAGGAGGAAGTCAGTCAGACGTTGGGACACAATTTTGAAAAAGATCTTGCTTTCAACACTGAGCAGCGAGATGATGCGAAACTGATCAAAGTTGCAAGAGCCCTCCTCCTTCGGGATCCAGACTCCCTCAGTGTACCTCCATTGCGCAGCGACTTTCCCTCTCCGCCAGATCACCTTCAGGATCTTCCAGAGACGTTTGAGGAGCTGCGGGCACTGCTAGTAGAACTTATAGGGGACCCCGCTGGGACCGGGAGCGGAGCTGGATCTTGCCGCTCTAACGGCTTCTTCCACCTCTTTCAGCGTGGGTTCAGCGCTGTCGAATTGGGTCCCTGGTTCAGGTGGCGCCACCAAATCCCTGCAAGGTTCGAGGTCATGGTCCCTCAAGGTGTCACTAAAAGTGGCGTGGAGATGGTTGTCGATCTCCTCTACCGGGCAAGCGAGGTGGCCACTTCGCTTCTGGCCCAGTAGTTTCTTGATAAAGCTGAAGGGGTTGCCAATGAAAGCATTACGTTTCCGAGCCCTTTCCTTGCCCTTCCTTCGGTGCCGTTCCGCTCTCCTCAGTGAGATGAGTCTCTTCCTTATGATGTTTGTGAGTTCTGACAAGGCAGTCCTTTCTTCTTCCTTGGCCATCTTGAACTGACGTCTCAGGGATTTTAGTTCTTGTCTCAGCTGACTGATCTTGGCTTCTCGCCGGTTGAGCTTCGCTGGATTCCTATCTCCTCTTCTTTCCTTGACAACAAATCGCTCTGCTCCCATGTTCATTATGAATGGTACACATGGTCTGGAGCTTCTGGTCGACACTGCCCTTTGAGATGGATTCCAGGCACTTGTCTAAATCCTCGTCCAGCTTAAGCCACTCCTTATTGTTTGCGGCAGGCCACTTCACCCTGCGGTGTTCCGATTTCCTGCTTGGTGGGGGGATTTGTGTGGCTTGGAGGTTCCGGGTACTGTGGGGAGATTCCGGACCCGGCTCCTCCTCCGTCTCACCAGGTTCAGCAGCCGGCGTGATTAAATACATAATGTGGTGATTAATTAATCTAATTAATCGCACATCAAGTTTGGAGAAATTACTCTGAAAAGATAATTTAAAGTCATTATTGTGCAAATTATCAAACAGACATTACAAAAAGTAGGCTCAGCAAGAAATATTTCGTTTAATTAAAATGTATTACCTACAGCCTACTCTTTTGGACCATGTGAGTAAATGATGACAGAATTGTCATTTTTGGTTGGGTGAACTTAACTATAATTTTAATAATTTATTTGCTTAATTTTTTAAATTTTTACTATGAAAAAATTAAATTATTTCTTTAATGAAATTATACTCTAAATAATAAACTAAAATTGCCAGTATGTGGTGGTAAATGTCTTAATGATTGAGTCATCGAGTCATTTATTCATTCATGTAATTCGTTCAAATGGCTGATTCATTAAGGATTGAAGTAAAGGGTTCTTTATAAATAGTTCATTGAATCATTAGGCTTGTTCGCCTTGAAGCGGATCATCACCATCATACCGACTGCTGTGTGATATCAAAGTACCGTAAGAGCTTAGAGAGCAGATGACTCCTTGTGCTTTTGAATCGCTCTCGTGGCACTTTAATGTCATACACCGATCGGTCTGTGCAGCACCACTTCAAATCCAACGCGACTATGGCCAGTGGTTCAATGCGCCAAATGGTTCATCCAATTTGTTCAAAACGTGGATTAAGAAATGAAATGCTGCTGTGGGTTGCTCAGGGATTAAAAGTTCTGATTTGTCTTTATATTTTGTTTGGCAAAATTGAGCAAAACAGACAACATTGTGTCTAAAATAACACAATATTAACTTCTTAATTAACTGTTTTATAAGAGGAGCATCACATTTGCACAAGTGTGATATTGCACTTAGCCTACTTCTTTTATGATATTTATTTTGTGATGTAAATATGAGACAAAATTTCAAACAGGGGCATTTAGCCCCATATCTTGAATTTTAGGGATATTCACAAGGCTCCATCACTCAGTAAGTTGTTGTCCTGCCTCATATTAGTCATCAATAGACAGATGAAATGGCAGATGATCCACATAGGTAGGTCTGGGGCGGGGACTACTGTTATTTTTCTCCATAATTAAATATATTTAACGCATTAAATTACCATCCCTAATATATATATATATAAGTCTTGGCTGGAAACAAACATCTAATTCTTGCAATGTTTTTTAAATGATCGTATGCTGATTTAGTTACTGCTTTGATATGACTACTGAAACTAAGGTCTGTCTCCAGAATCACACCAAGATTCCTGACTTGATTTTTAGTTGTTTGACCCCAAGAGTCAAGAACACTTCATCTTTGTTTCCAAATGCAATGACTTCAGTTTTTTCCTTGTTTAACTGAAGAAAGTTCTGCTTGCGAACTGACGCACACTGAATGCCCACTCTCTCTCTTTGTCTCTCAACGTGTGATAAAAAGAGCGAGCGAGATGCAAACTTACAAGCCAATTTAGACTACCCATGAGATAATAATAATAATTTTTAATAATAATAATAATTATTATTATTATGCTTTTTAATAACAAAGAATTACAATACAGGAAAAACATTTAGGCCAGTACATATACCAGGGAAGAAAAAAAAGTATATTTGAGAAAAAATAGAATTATTTTCAATAAGTGATCAATCTAGCAGTCATTCAACATCTAGGATTTGCCATGTTCAACATACTGAATAGTCAATAATCATTGATTAAACATCATTACATTACAATTTGTACAGACATTTGCAATATCTGACTCATATTAAGTGATGATTTTTCTTTTTTGTTTCCCTTTTTTTTATGTCAGTAGCAGGTACATTCACCCCAAAGGCTCCATGCTCTGAGCATCTTTGGCTTTGTGAGTATAGATTTTTTTAACCGACTGTCAAACACATTCTCAGTATTTGTGTTTAGGTTTATTAAATATATTTGTTTATGAATTTATTTATTACAGTCTAGCGTCATCCGATCTGTTTTAAAAGTAATGTATTTTGTAGTTGGTTTGTGAACTTTAATTATTTACATAACATATTATGTGAACAGTGTTAATGTGCCTTCCTGCTATACTTCATTTCACCTTTTTGTGATTGCTTTTTCATATTTTTGTCAGATTTGTCAAGATCATCTGAAAAGAGTTCATCTGTGTCACGTAAGTAATTTTATGTTATATTTTGATATAGAGCAGATGTGTAAATACATGTTTTCTTTTAGAATATGGAAATGAGATGGGCCAGGACATATTATCTTAAGGTTCATTTTGTTGTACTGTTTGAGTCAGGGTGTTGTGAGTGGTCAAGTCAAGTCAAGTCAAGTCAACTTTATTTATATAGCGCTTTAAACAAAATACATTGCATCAAAGCAACTGAACAACATTCATTAGCAAAACAGTGTGTCAATTATGCAAAATGACAGTTAAAGGCAGTTCATCATTGAATTCAGTGATGTCATCTCTGTTCAGTTTAAATAGTGTCTGTGCATTTATTTGCAATCAAATCAATGATATCGCTGTAGATGAAGTGACCCCAACTAAGCAAGCCAGAGGCGACAGCGGCAAGGAACCGAAACTCCATCGGTGACAGAATGGAGAAAAAAACCTTGGGAGAAACCAGGCTCAGTTGGGGGGCCAGTTCTCCTCTGACCGAATGAAACCAGTAGTTCAATTCCAGGCTGCAGCAAAGTCAGATTGTGCAGAAGAATTATCTGTTACCTGTGGTCTTGTACTGATGGTCATCTGAGACAAGGTCTTTACAGGGGATCTGTATCTGGGGCTCTAGTTGTCCTGGTCTCTGCTGTCTTTCAGGAATGTAGAGGTCCTTTCTAGGTGCTGATCTACCATCTGGTCTGGATACGTACTGGATCCGGGTGACTGCAGTGACCCTGTGATCTGGATACAGACTGGATCTGGTGGCTACGTTGACCTCAGAATAAGAGAGAAACAGACTAATATTGGTGTAGATACCATTCTTCTAATGTAGTAGCAAGTACATCGGGTGGTATGGGAAGTGTTCCCGGTTCCGGTTTACCTAATTAATGCAGCCTAACAATCCTTTAACAGATTTGGATATTAAAAGCATATTAGTGTAATATGTGTAAGCCAGGTTAAAGAGATGGGTCTTTAATCTAGAAGTTGATTTTCATATTCTAGGTATTATCAAATTGCCTGATTTTTGAGAACGTAGCTGATTTAGGGGATTATAATGTAAAAGGAGCTCATTCAAATACTGAGGTGCTAAACCATTCAGGGCTTTATAAGTAATTAGCAATATTTTTAAATCTATACGATGTTTGATAGGGAGCCAGTAGTACTTTAAGGATTGATAAAACATTGAAAACATTGAAAACTGATTCAGAATTACTATCTGTTTTAGTGCTATATTCTGTACTATTATATTCTTTATTAATATAGAATATTTCAGCATCTGAATTTCATTGTGGACATTCAGTGCACATAATTTTACTCATTCCTGCAAGTTCAAATATATATGTATATATGTATTTTTACTGTAAGTGCAATTAAACCCTGTTTATCTAGCTTAAAAATGCAGAACATTAAACATGTAGGAATATTTTCAACTGTCCCATCACTCACCATTATGTTTTACACAACTACAGCATGCTTGTTAATATTAATTATGAATAAGCTAATACAAAGCCTGACTGCAAATATACTAATTAGACTTGCCATTGTCATGGTTTGTCTCAAAGCCCCGTAACTGCTAGCTTAATCCCTAACAATGGCAAATCCTTAGCTACAGTTTGAGACAGGCTGACTGTTCTATGTAACCACCTGCATTCAGCGAATATACATGAGAGGATAAGGTGATGAGACTGCGATGTTAATTTGTTCTTCAGAGTTTTCAAGTTAACTTAAGCTGTTAACTTTTTTAATGTGGCTGACACTCCCTCTGAGTTCAAACAAACCAATATCCCAGAGTAATCCATTTACTCAAACAGTACACTGACTGAACTGTTGTGAAAAGAGAACTGAAGATGAACATCAAGCCGAGCCAGATAGCGAACAAAAGACTGACTCATTCTCGAGTCAAGAACTGTTTCTGTCAGACGCGTCTGATTCGAGAACCGAGGAGCTGATGATACTGTACACCATTTGAGGTCTTCTGGTGAGAGGTCTTGAATCCAGTCACAGAGTGAAGAGTTTAGACCGAGGTCTATGAGTTTAGAAGCAAGTTTGATGGTGACTATAGTATTGAAAGCTGAGCTATAGTCGATAAATAGCAACCTTACATAGTTCCTGTTGTTGCTGTCAATGTTCTAGAGAGAAGAGTGCAGGACGTGAGAGATTGCATCTTCAGTGGATCTATTGGATCAAAAGGCAATCTGAAGAGTGTCCAAATTATCAGGGATGGAGGAGCAAATAAAGTTCTTTACCAGTCTCTCAAAGACCTTCAAAGACCTCCTCCGACACGGTGATTACATGATTATTGCTGCTCTGACTGCTGATTCCTGACGCGCTGATTGGCAGAATCGCGCTGCCTTGATTGTTTTCAAAGAGGCCTTAGAAAGAGTTAAACTCATCAGCCAACAACAGATCTGCTCTCACCTTTGAGGGCCCACATGCATCAGGAGTCATTGAGCTGAAAATGGGACTCAATTTGTTCCCTGTATCGGAGTTTGGCGGCTCTTACTGCGTATCAGAGAGCATAGCACGATGCTTTATACTTAATCATGTTCCCCGACAAAAGACCGGCGTTGTATACAGCAGTGCGTTTGTTTACTGCAGCACGGATTGTTCTGTCCACCCACGGTTTCTGATTTGAGAAGGTCCTTATAGTTATTGTTTCAGTTGATTGATTGGCTAACGTGTTTACTAAGCTTGATGCTACATCTGTAAACTCACTGATGTCAGATGAACTTTTCTAAACCTTTTCCCAGGTTCGATAGAATGGGCGGCAAGTAATGGATAGATGTTCCAGATGAAGCGAGCAGGAGCGTGACAGAGTAGAGATATTCCTGGGCTCACACCATTTCTTGTCAATCATGAAACACACTCCTCCACCTTTGAATTTACCGGCCTCGGCTGTTGTCCATCCGTAAAACAGAGAAGTTATTAGACAGCGTTACAGCAGTGTCTGGGACTGAGGTCCTGAGCCATGTTTCAGACATACAAAGGATGTTACAGTCCCTAATTTCCCATTGGAAACTTATCCTGGCTCTAAGATTGTCCCATCTTATATTTCAGAGATTGGACATTGGCAAACAGAATGCTTGGTAGAGGAGGACTGTGAGCTGTTTTACTCAGTCTGCTGCGAAACCTAGCGTGTTTCCCATGATGTTTCTTGATCCATTGCCTTGGGTGATTTTTCAAGTGGCCATTGTTCATCTCTGTGTTCCATAGAATCTCAGATGGCCACGATGGGTTGAAGGAAAAAGTGTCCTGAAGCAGGTTAGTGAAGTAGTGTCCAATGTCCAGAAGTCCAATGTCCAATGTTCCTTTGTCGTAAATGATCGGTGCAGATGTTATGTGTGTAAAAAGAGAAAACAAAAGTAAGTCAAAAAGTAAATAAATGCACAATCTAAGTGAGCCACACCCACCTTGGGACTCGGCCATGAAGCCAGTGCTGAAGCGGTCTCATATACAATAGCCCTAGCGGTATAAGTGCCAGGAGCCTCTGAAATAGTTTCAGTGGGACCGCCATCCTGCCCTTGAACGAATTCAAGCAGGTGAGCAACGACCATGCAGGCTCCTTTGTGAGGCATGTTGTCTGTTCGAACGAGTCCAACTCCATAAAGAGAAAAGAGATCCTCTGCATGGAGAGTTTGTCCTTTTCCCATTTGACCCAAACACCCAACAGGCTGAGGTGCCGCAACACCAGGTCCCAGTGCTCGCACAACTGATCCCGAGACTGTGCTAGTATGAGCAAATCATCGAGATACTCTGGTTCTCTGAGGGGAACAAGAGCCACCTCCACAACTTCTGTGAAGGTTAAGTTTTACGGACTTTTAAATTAAATGTTTCCTCCTGGTGGAATGACCTGCCCAACTCAATCCGGACAGCTGAGTCCTTAACCATCTTCAATAATCGGCTTAAAACACATCTCTTCCATCTTTATTTGACCCTCTAACTTTAACACTCACTATTCTAATTCTATTCTTTAAAAAA
The DNA here is from genome assembly GCF_963082965.1 of Carassius carassius. Classification (NCBI taxonomy): domain Eukaryota; kingdom Metazoa; phylum Chordata; class Actinopteri; order Cypriniformes; family Cyprinidae; genus Carassius; species Carassius carassius. The sequence continues at coordinate 26,146,591 of NC_081787.1, read as the reverse complement.
AATCTAACTACCTTTCTAATCTTTTTATATTCTATTTTCTTTTCATTAATTATGCAATTGTATATGTGTGTGTGTATGTGTAAAGACCTCTTAACACTAGCTAGCTCTATTATTTTTTATTCTATCTGTTTTCTTTATATTATATTATTTAAAATCCCATGCTAGGTGTACTGTGTTAACCTAACTGAGACTTGTTATAGCACTTATATATCATTGCTCTTTTTGTTGTTTTTGATTGCTTCCACTGTCCTCATCTGTAAGTCGCTTTGGATAAAAGCGTCTGCTAAATGAATAAATGTAAATGATTTAAATATATGCCCATCCTGCGAATGGTAAAAAATGGTCTGTGGTGTGGAAGGATCGACACATGAAAGTACGCGTCCTTCAGGTCAATCGCCGCAAACCAATCTCGGGGATGGATGCACTCGAAGATGCGTTTCTGCATCAATACATTGAACGGTAATCAGTGAAAGCCCCGTTTCAAGACATGCAGGTTCAAAATTGGTCATAACCCACTCCCTTTCTTGGGTACAAAGAAGTAGGGGCATATCGCCTGGAGGGACTGGCTATGTCACATCCATCACTGGTAGGACTGCGATCTTCGCACGCAAGACAGGAGCATCGGCCGCCCTCATTGTCATGAAGCGGACACCTATATATTCATATATATATATATATAAACACCCTGCCAGACATTACCTTGTTTGCAAATTTATATGTATATGATTTGAAATATTGTGATTAACATAGTATTACTTAAATAGCCACCTTTGTAGCCTACTGGTGAATCTGAGGGCGAGATATGCCTAGTCATATATTCTTGTCTTTTCACCACACTGGGAATGACAAAGTAAACATTACAAATCCAATGGTCCTTTCAGAATGTTGGAGTTAATCAGAAATAGAATGAGGCATCAGTTGACTGTCATGGATTTGTCATGTCATGTCGCTTCGCATACACTAATAGAACGTCACTAGGTTCTTTTTGCTTTTGAAACATCGTGCCCAGTGTCGTGTCTGGTGTAGACACGTTGTTTTGGTATTTATCACAAACTTGTAACTTAATGTTACATGCTTATAGCAGAACCACGCATCGTTCATTTTTATTTTTACATGGCTCCCTGCAACTCTGATTCTTCGATTGCGTCATCTAGTGGTCTGTTACTGATACAACCACAACTGCCACATCTGATAACTGAGCGTTCAAGCGGGTACTGCGAGTCATGTTGTGGTAATTAAAATATGTCAAATTAACATTTTGCATTCAGTTATTTACTTATCAGGCAAGTGGTATTTATGATAAGCGGGGAAATTAGACAGTTTGGTCTCTATCACCCCGCAGAGGTTTCTTTTGCCACAATAATCTGCTGACACTATCCTCATCCTTGCTGCCCCCCTGTTTGGGAACCACTGGAATATGGCAACATATCGCATTCTGCATTATTTCTATGAATAAATCTGACAGAGACCTTATCCACCAATAACTGTGTGCATAGTTATAGCTCATTTCCACTGAGTGGTATGGTTCAGCACAGTACAATACGGTACGCAATTATTTCCATTTTCCACTGTCAGAAGTTGGGAATGTTACCAAAATAGCAAACCTTACCGTACCACTTTTTTGGTACCCTTACATTGGGGTACCTAGGACAGCAAAGGGTACCAAAAGGGCGCAGCTATTGCAGAACATTGATTGGTTGACTTGAAACGTCACTTTTGCGTGATACAAGGCAATGCATCTTTCACTCGTTCCGCTTTGCTGTCTGTGTATGTTGGGCTTCAGAGTACGCAAACACAAAAAAAATATAACTGTGTATTTTATAATTGTATATTTTCACACAGACAATAGCCGTTTCTCAATATGTGTTTTGTCTGTTCTTGTGGACTTGTGAAACATCATTGCCCAAAAACCCACGTAATTTTCTAAATATAACTGTTTTTGTGTAATTATAATGATAGGACACAGGAGACGAGAGATCCAAAAGCAGTGTGTTTAATGGGCAATCCAAAATCAGTATCCAAACAGACAGGAGATCAAAACCATGAAAACAGTCTAGAAACAAAACAATCATGAAACAAGAAACTAGAAACCAGAAACCACAAGGGAACGCAAGAAAACTGGGTGACGGAAAACTATGACTCCATGAAACAGAATGAAAACAGACCGGTATAAATAGACAGGATAACAAAGGAAGTGGAGACAGCTGAGTGCAGTAACAGGTGTGCAATTAACTGTGATGAAGGGACAAAGCTATGTGGGAAATGTAGGGCCTGCAGTGAAGTGCCTATGGGGAAGTGAGACCACTAGTGGACACCCGGGGCAACACAGACCAGACACCGTGACATTACCCCCTCCTCTACGGAGCAGCTACCAGATGCTCCACCTGAACACAAGAACAAACCAAGGAACACAGAGGCCAGGAGGGAGGTGGACTGGTGGAGGATAAGGGGGAGGGACGGAGGGCCAGGTTCATAGAGGGAAACAGAGGGAAGAACACCACAGCCATGCGGTCGAGACAGAAGCCCACCAGGGCTGCGCAGAAGACCACCACAGCCGTGCGGTCGAGACAGAAGCCCACCAGGGCGGCGCAAAAGACACCCACAGCCGTGCGGTCGGGACAGGAGCCCACCAGGGCGGCGCCGAAACCACCACAGTGGGATCAATGGCACATGAGAGCAAGTCTGGTTAGGTAAGTCTGAAATAGAGAACATGAACAGGTTAAGGGTGGCCTCCGTGGCCCTGAGGAGATGGTAGATGGTCTCCATAGCCATGACAGGGCAGGCGGTAGTGTTATCATGATACCAAAATTATCTCAGTTATCATAAGAAACATAAGAGTAATAAATTTATCTTGATTCTGAACTTTGAATAAAAATATGAACAGCGATTATATTTAACAATGTTTCTGAACTCAGAAGATTAAATGTCAAGAGAGAAATAACATCAATTTAAGCAATGTCATTCAAGTAAAAAAAAAGCAAATAAAATTTAGCAGCAATATCTCAGATATTGTAACTTATTTTGTCAATTGTGCAACCTTTTCTTTCAGAGGAGAAAACTCAGCCAGTGAGCTTTATTGAGCGTCATCTATTTCTACCAGTCGTGGACCGGCGGCCACAGTATCACTTGTGCTCGCACATGCAGCCTAGTGATGCGCGGGTCGGGTTTTTTTCCAACCCGCGGGTCCCACGTTTATGAAATTATTTGGCCCGCCCCAGCCCGCAAATAAAGTACAATTTCTTTACCCACCCCGACCCGCGCATCGGGGACATCACGGAAGATACGTTGCTACTAGACTCATATTTCTTGTTCACTGAAGTTCCTCCCTCCACAGCAGCGCACGAGCTCGGCGCTATTACCAGCGCATGCGCAGCTCGTGAACAGCTCTGTGAACTGTTTCATCCTGTCAAAGAGTTACTCAAGATGTGACGGAGCATGTGATTTGTTGAATGTAGTGAACCCAGATCGAGATCGAGAGATCTTCTCATTCGTGAATGAGTTGAATGAACTGATACATCTCGTTTATGAACGAAATGAATGAGTTTATGGGGTCAGTGAGGCAAGCATGTAAATCTCGATCAGCAATCAGCAGATACAAAGCGCAGTTATAGGTGCTGTGCAGATACGCTCGTTTTCATATTTAGCACAGAACATAACTCCACGTTTAATCCACGATTAATGTGAATATTATATATGAACTGTCTGACCAAACAATTAAAATGTTAATTATGCAAGAAAACCTTGTGCTTTTTATTCATCTGAACAACTTAAACTATTTAATGCAATTTTGCACACATTTTAGTAAAGCCAAATCAGTTTAGTAAAGCCTCTAATGCAGCCATCTCGCTGTAGTGCTTTTTTGCTGCTTGCGTGAGGAGAAAAAACAGACGTCCATAGGGAGGCACTGGAAGCGTGCGTTGCACACACCAACATGAAATACGTCTTTTACAAATCTGGAACGCAGTCATTCTTTGAAGTATCGATACTAATAAATTTAGGAATCGTGACATTTTTAATTTCCGATAATCGCGATACTTCTGAAGTATCGGTGCACCATGCAAAACTAGCAGGCGGTAAGTTCCTGGATGGCCTCCGTGGCCACAACAGGATAAGTCGAGCGCTCAGGAAGTTCGGCTGAGACGTGACGAGGCGCTGGTAGTTCAGCAGAGACGTGGAGAAGCTCTGGTAGTTCAGCAGAGACGTGGAGAAGTTCTGGTAGTTCAGCAGAGATGTGGAGAGGCTCTGGTAGTTCAGCAGAGACGTGGAGAGGCTCTGATAGTTCAGCAGAGACGTGAAGAGACTGGTAGATCCGTGGTGTTTTGACTGGAATCAGGAAGATCAACGGTGACTTGACTTTGCTCATGAAGATCATTGGTGACTTGACTTTGCTCATGAAGATCAATGGTGACTTGACTTTGCTCATGAAGATCAACGGTGACTTGACTTTGCTCATGAAGATCAACGGTGACTTACCTTTGCTCATGAAGATCAACGGTGACTTGCCTTTGATCATGAAGATCAACGGTGACTTGCCTTTGCTCATGAAGATCAACGGTGACTTGCCCTTGCTCATGAAGATCATCTGTGACTTGACTTTGCCCATGAAGAACACTGGTGACTTGACTTGACTCCTGAGGTCTAACTGTGGTAGTGCTTAACTCATGAGTGTTAATGGTGACTTGACCTGACTCTGGAGTGTTAATGGTGACTTGACCTGACTCTGGAGTGTTAATGGTGACTTGACCTGACTCTGGAGGGTCACCGGGAACCTGAGGTTCCCAGTGAATAGTCCATCTGCCATCAGTGGATTAAAGTTATGAAGCGAGAATACATTTTGTATGCAAAGAAAACAAAAATAACTACTTTATTCAAAAATGTATCTAATCTGTGTCTCTCCGCATCATCGTAGTGCCATTTTGGAGAATATTCACTGGACGCAAGCACCATAGCTGCTTCTGTGTCAGCCATGCTGCACGAATGTGCTGTTTTCATTCAAATCAAAGCGTAAATAAACTAATCTTTTGTCACGGCTGACACAGAATACACAGTTTCAGCGGGTATTCTCCAAAATTTCACTATGGTGATGCGGAGAGACACAGAGGATTGTTGAATAAAGTCATCATTTTGTTTTCTTGCAAGTTTGCTGAGACACCTTTAAGGGGGATCAAGGGCCCTGATTGAGAATCACTAATCTACATACATAGGAATACACTAGAACAGAGAAAATCATCCAGCCTACAATAACAGCATAAAGCAAAAAATACATAAATTAATAATTAGATAAACTAATTGCAAGACTCTGTTTATAACACAAACTTTTGCTACTTCCACTGTGCACCTGGAGTTTTATAACTTTACTACCATAATCATTACAGGCATAAAAAGTTTGCTTTATCATTTAACAAATAAAGGCATTGTATTAGTCAAACACATCAAATAGGTCATTCGGGAAATAAGTGGATTTTTATGAGTGTATTTTCCAATGCAGTATACGCTGCGGGTCAGTGCTAAGCTGAAGTTGCTTGACACTTCATCTATGGTGCTACGACTTTTTATAAACACTATTGACTCTGCCTTTATTGATTGGTGTGAATGTATCACACAAATCATTTTGCACCAAATCAATAAAGAAATATGGCAGAAAATTTATATTAAAAGACCTTTGTTTGCCTAAGTGAGTTTCAGACAGGCACATTGAATGCTTTGCTGATTAATTGAATTAGTTTAAATTTGGGCATGGCAAGCCTATTAAACAATGCATTCTTAAATCATGCTCTGCCGTGTATGATTGAAATGAGATTTTCAACAAAAGATGCTGTTAAATAAATCATATATGCATTTTACACAGTCAAAGAAAAAGCAACATAAGGCTTATTAAGCAACGTCTTTAAGTCTTTACATTCAACACTTACTGATTTGTATTTACCTGCAGTGGTGCCAAATGCTTGTTACTTCTAAGAACATTTGTGGCTTCATCAAATTTACACAGACATTACAATATACTAGATCTGTATAGAATGTATCTGAACAGACAGTACTGGGGAAATTAAGTCATCTTTAAGTACTACAATTGTCGATTTGGCTAAAACTTTTAATATTCAAGCAATGTGACACTTTGTGCATCATGGTTTAATTTGCAGAGCCTAAAATGTGCTATTACCAAAACTCCCTTGGATATTTGCTGATGTCCCCTAGTTCTAACACTGGTTTAGTGCCACTGCATGTGCAGAAATCACACACTTTAATCTGAAAATTGAGGTACAAGCATTGTGTTATCACTATTTAATATGGCACACAACATTAAAAGCATTTAATCAAAGATATTCTAGCAGTTGTTAAAATGTCTTTATTAAATAGTTAAAAATGAAAAGAATGACTTCCGAAGGAAGGCATTTTTCTTTTTTATAACTATCAGTTGATCGTTGTTGTTTAATTATTTCAGGTGGATTTTGGAGTAGATAACATGCTGTTATCTCCCAGTAAGAGGGCTAGAAAGGATATCAGAAAGATAAGTCCTATTCTAGCACACACGGCTGCTGTTAAAATATTGTAATGTTCTTTTATCTTTCAAATTATCTAATCTTCTGCCAAACTGATGCAGAATAACAGTCAAAGAAAGCATGAATATTTTTTTGAGAACTGTCTTTGTTGCATATAATTGCATGTTTATAACCACAGGTGCATTCACCCTTTAAACAGATAAAGCCAATGATGAAATAAGGGGTGGGGGTAGAGAAGAGGCTCATAGCAATAATAATAGCCCAAAGGGATTAAAAGATCACATGAGTCACGAGGTGTGTTAAACACCATAAAATGTAGAAATGATTATGCTAGATATACCTCCTGCAGCACTCCACACATAATTGAGGGCATGTGCTCTAGCTATAATGTGATATTCAGGACAGGGTCATTCCTGTTCTTCAGTGCCTTTTGAACTCCATGGATTTACACAAAAATTCAATTTAAGGAACTATTTGTATAAAAGATACATAGCAGAAATATACTTACTTCAAGCTCAAGGACTAGGCAAGGCAAAGCAAGTTTATTTTTTATAGCACATTTCGTACACAATGGTAATTCAAAGTGCTTTACATAAAAGAAAGTAAAATAATGAATAAAAATAATCACAAGAATAAAACAAGCAATTTTAAAACTTTTAAAATTATTTAAAAAATACTTATTTAAAATGAATTTAAAACAGTTAAAAAATGATTTTACATTAAAAAAAGAAAAAAAAAAAGTGGAAAAAAAAAGAGAAAAAAAAAGTGAAATTATAGTGCAATCAGTTCGGACATTGCACAGTGCTCATTCAATAAATGCACAGCTAAACAGATGAGTTTTAAGTGTAGATTTAAATGTGACTAGTTTTTTAGCACATCTGATCTCTTCTGGAAGCTGATTCCAACTGCGGGCGGCATAGTAAGTAAAGGCTGACTCCGCTTGTTTTGTGTGAATCCTTGGTATTTTTAACTGACTCCATCCTAATGATCTTAGTGGTCTGTTAGGCTTATATTCAGTGAGCATATCTGCAATATATTTCGGTCCTAGGTCATTTAGTGACTTATATACAAGTAAAAGTACTTTAAAATCAATCCTAAATGTAACTGGAAGCCAGTGTAAGGACCTGAGTACTGGTGTGATATGCTAAGACTTTCTAAGACGTTCTGGATGAGCTGCAGCTGTCTAATGGTCTTTTTGGGAAGGACAGTGAGGAGACCATTACAATAGTCCACCCTGCTGGTGATAAAGGCATGAACAAGTTTCTCCAAGTCTTGGCTGGAAACAAAACATCTAATTCTTGCAATGTTTTTAAATGATAGTATGCTGATTTAGTTACTGCTTTGATATGACTACTGAAACTAAGGTCTGTCTCCAGAATCACAACAAGATTAGGCACACACCAAGACTAGGCATTAATGTTTTTATCTATTCTATATTAAGTTTATATATTCATATTAAGTTTATCATATTAAGTTTATCTAGCTCAGTAAGGTACTGACAGCTAGATGAAATTAATTTAGATTAAAAATATATATCATACTGATTTCTGTAATTGTCAAGGTTGAATGTTTTGAAGTGACACTATCAGCTAACAACATAAGATCACAGAATTCATCCATTCTTTTGCAGACACTTACTAAAGATTACATATTGTTGTTTTTCCTCCTAAATGATGTCACTTACTGGAAGATGATGTTATGAAGAAAATAATAGGCATGTTATGGGGAAAAATCTAAACTGATCAAATGCAAAACATTTAATTAGAGAAAGACAAATCTTAAACCACATTCATAAAATATTTTTACGAAGAAAATAAATTGTATTTTCTAACTTAAGAATATGGCTAAGAATACTTTGTTTTCACTAAAGATTTTCTTAAGAATGCTCTTATCTTTTTCTTTAGGATGTTTTAAAGACAAAACCTTTGTTTTAAAAGACAAAGAATTCAAAATCAATATCAATCAAAGAATAAAAATCAAAATCAATGTAAAAAACATCTTAAAATTAGAATAACCCGCAACTTGTCTTAAATCCCCAAAGGTAAGATGTATATTGAATTGTATATATATATATATATATATATATATATATATATATATATATATATATATATATATATATATATATATATATATATATTGTATTATATTGTGTTGATTTTAATATGAAGCATTATATCATTATTATTATTATTATGGTAATATGCAGGCTACACAAAAAGAGGAACTTTGAGGTGTCTTTTGTGATCAGTCAGACTTCTGCAAGACCCACGAACAACAAAGTCACTTTCTTCTTTCTTAAAAACTTCTTTGATTTTAACTGATGAAATATATGTTCAAACCAAAGTGATTTCCATTGCTCAAAACCAAAATTATTTAAAAATCACCCCATGTTCACTTAACTACTTGTGATAAACTGTTACAATGCTTCCTCCTATTAAAAAATAGTTTATATTTAGTTTATAGTTTAGTACATACAACCCGAATTCCGGAAAAGTTGGGACGTTTTTTAAATTTTAATAAAATGTAAACTAAAAGACTTTCAAATCACATGAGCCAATATTTTATTCACAATAGAACATAGATAACATAGCAAATGTTTAAACTGAGAAAGTTTACAATTTTATGCACAAAATGAGCTCATTTCAATTTTGATTTCTGCTACAGGTCTCAAAATAGTTGGGACGGGGCATGTTTACCATGGTGTAGCATCTCCTTTTCTTTTCAAAACAGTTTGAAGACGTCTGGGCATTGAGGCTATGAGTTGCTGGAGTTTTGCTGTTGGAATTTGGTCCCATTCTTGCCTTATATAGATTTCCAGCTGCTGAAGAGTTCGTGGTCGTCTTTGACGTATTTTTCGTTTAATGATGCGCCAAATGTTCTCTATAGGTGAAAGATCTGGACTGCAGGCAGGCCAGGTTAGCACCCGGATTCTTCTACGACGAAGCCATGCTGTTTTTATAGCTGCAGTATGTGGTTTTGCATTGTCCTGCTGAAATAAACAAGGCCTTCCCTGAAATAGACGTTGTTTGGAGGGAAGCATATGTTGCTCTAAAACCTTTATATACCTTTCAGCATTCACAGAGCCTTCCAAAACATGCAAGCTGCCCATACCGTATGCACTTATGCACCCCCATACCATCAGAGATGCTGGCTTTTGAACTGAACGCTGATAACATGCTGGAAGGTCTCCCTCCTCTTTAGCCCGGAGCACACGGCGTCCGTGATTTCCAACAAGAATGTCAAATTTGGACTCGTCTGACCATAAAACACTATTCCACTTTGAAATAGTCCATTTTAAATGAGCCTTGGCCCACAGGACACGACGGCGCTTCTGGACCATGTTCACATATGGCTTCCTTTTTGCATGATAGAGCTTTAGTTGGCATCTGCTGATGGCACGGCGGATTGTGTTTACCGACAGTGGTTTCTGAAAGTATTCCTGGGCCCATTTAGTAATGTCATTGACACAATCATGCCGATGAGTGATGCAGTGTCGTCTGAGAGCCCGAAGACCACGGGCATCCAATAAAGGTCTCCGGCCTTGTCCCTTACGCACAGAGATTTCTCCAGTTTCTCTGAATCTTTTGATGATGTTATGCACTGTAGATGATGAGATTTGCAAAGCCTTTGCAATTTGACGTTGAGGAACATTGTTTTTAAAGTTTTCCACATTTTTTTACGCAGTCTTTCACAGATTGGAGAGCCTCTGCCCATCTTTACTTCTGAGAGACTCTGCTTCTCTAAGACAAAGCTTTTATAGCTAATCATGTTACAGACCTGATATAAATTAACTTAATTAATCACTAGATGTTCTCCCAGCTGAATCTTTTCAAAACTGCTTGTTTTTTTAGCCATTTGTTGCCCCCGTGCCAACTTTTTTGAGACCTGTAGCAGGCATTAAATTTTAAATGAGCTAATTAAGTGGATAAAAGTGTAAAATTTCTCAGTTTAAACATTTGCTACGTTATCTATGTTCTATTGTGAATAAAATATTGGCTCATGTGATTTGAAATTCCTTTAGTTTTCATTTTATTAAAATTTAAAAAACGTCCCAACTTTTCCGGAATTCGGGTTGTATTTTAATAAAATATTAAATACATTTTTCTTGTCATGAAATATACTAAACAGTATTAATGACCCATACACAGATACACTTAGAGCTGCTAAAATGACACCATTATTATGAAACTGAAACAGCCAATAATAAACAATTTTATGACCAACACATGTGCCTAAACTTACTGCTGTATGGCAAGAAACCTGATCTGTTTGGTTGCCCATCCGATTATATCCTTATAACAAATTCAACAACATACCATATCAGAATTAATAACAGATCTGTAGATGGGCCAGTAAACACAGACATAACTGCTCTGGGCCGTAATTCACAAAACATTTTATCTAAGAGTTCTCCTAAATAGAGGTAAAAGTTTATAAAGTTAATAAAATATTAAATATTAAATTAAAATATAATTAAAATATTAAAAATTAAAATATTAAATATTATTAATTTTTTTTTGTCATGAAATATACTAAATAGTAGTAATGATCCACGTAGATACACTTAGAGCTGCTAAAATTACACCATTATTTTAAAACTGGAACAATTCAACACTACAAAGGCCATAGTAAACTACGACTTAAAATTTGATTTAAAGATTAGGATGGATTAAGTGTGCAAGTTTAAAGTAGACAAAGCAAATTTCAAATGACACAATAAACAAACAATACATCCATAAACATTTTCACTACATCCTGAGGGAGTAAACGCAGACAGAAGTACACATGAGCTATTGGAATGGGAAATCGGATGCTCCATTAGCAGCGGATTTATTTAATCAGCTAGCTCACCTCTTAATTAAAGGAACTAATTATGCTATCGAAAGACTTCTTGGCTGGTGGCTCCAAAAAGCTGGTTGGCTGGTACGCCATCCCCCTCTTACCTCACTGAAAGTGATGACATTGTGATAACCCTTGTGTTTATCAGTCAAATTACTGTCCCCAGTAATAGTAGTGCCAAAGCACTGGAACACTGGGGCCAACTAATCTGTATTCAAATGACATGCCACCAAACAGTAAGGTGGGCCGTGCAGCCATAACTCACCCGTCGTGCATGCTGGGGAGGGAGCTCAACAATGGTCCCAGCCCCCTCCCTGCCACTCAGACATTATCATACATTTCCCAGGTGTATGACAGGCCTTCTGGGGAGCAAATTATATTGGGACAATTCATCATAAGTCCCCCTTGCAGCCGCAAATGGTCAATTTAAATTAATTACAAGTCAAGGGCTGCATGGGCCGGGTCAGTCTGTGCAGCACTTTTGCACTGAGATAAAGCCACACAGAAACAGCTGAAGTAGTTGGTCTGTTACATGTTTAGAATCTGTTTCTGAATGTATTTAGACTGTTGCTTGCAAACATTGTTTATGGTGTAATATTGTTTAAGGGCCTGTATTTGGGTCAGAATTGTCATGCTTATCACAGGGGCGAGGCTACATAAGGAGCAGGGTGGCACTGGCCCACTCAAACTGACGGCTGGCCCACCCAATCAGAACAGACAAAAAAAAAAAAAGAAATGTGGGAAAGCCGAAAAAAATCATGCATATGTGACATACTAAACACTTAAACACGTACATGAAGTTTCATAAAAAAAATAACTACTGTAGAGCGAAAACCTTTTCATATAATTGCCTTACTGCAACAGCCAATCAATAAGCTTATTAGTACTGTTTAGCCAATCGCGTATTGTTGGGGGGTGGGAAGATGAGTTTACGTCTGCTAGTGAAGTAAACTTTTAACACGCATGACACAAGATGAGCATGTCGAAACAGACATCTTTAATTAAATATATATATTAAAAAAACAAGAACATAACCTGAAACATCAACATCAACCCGGGCTAATCGTCGAGAAAAGCAACATACCAGCTGATTTATCCACACTTTATGAACCACCTGCTCTGCCCTTTTTACGGAGTAATATTGCATTTACGCCAGTTTTCGCGAAAAATAAACTGCAAGTCTAGTCTTTTGCTGCTAAGTGGTACACAAAGTTTTAACGTGTCCCCCACACTTTTAATATCCTGGAAATTCGTCCGCCGCACATTTTCAGAAGGCGATATGAACATCACGGAGAGCTAAGCTCTCCTGCAATGTGTGTTTCATTCATACTCGAAGCTGGAGCGCGCTCTCGCGCTGAAAGTCATAACAGGAAACTCCTAATATGGACAACAGCGTCCAGCTATCGCTCTATGAAAACAGTTGTTTTCACAGAAAAACAGACACTTTTGGAAACACGAAGACATTTAACATACGACTGCTACAATATATGGTTTTTCAACTCATATCCAGCAGGTGATAAAGTATATGAACAATGCAGTGCTAATTGACATAGCATTTATTACAGTATAGAAACTATTATAACGTATGTGAAAAAAGTGTTTGTAGTATATAAAAAAATCATTATTATTTGTTATTGTCCAGTAGTTATAGATTTCTAAGCCAATTATCAATGCGCATATCCACTACCTGTCAAGTCTCTTCTGTTCACCAAGCCTGTATTTATTTGATCAAAAGTACAGCTAAACAGTAAAATTGTGAAATATTTTTACTAGACTATTTTAAAAAACTGTTTTCTATTTGAATATATTTCAAAATGTAATTTATTGAGATTTCAAAGCTGATTTATTTTACCATCATTACTCCAGTCACACTATCCTTCAGAAATAATTCTGAAATTCTGATTTACTCAAAAAAATAAAATAATAATAATGATAATGTTGAAAACAGCTGGGTAGGTTTTTTTTTCACGTTTCTTTGATGAATAGAAAGTTCAGAAGAACGGCATTTATCTGAAATATAATAATTTTGTAAAATGATGTCTTTATCATCACATTTGATCAATTTAAAGAATCCTTCCTAAATAAAAGTATTCATTTCTATAATTTCTTTTCCATAAAATATAAATTATGCTGACTCTAAGATTTTGAATGATACACTGTATAATGTTGCAAAGTCTTTTTATTTCACATAAATGCTGATCTTTGGATCCTTCTATTCATCAAAGTACACTGAAAAAAATTTACTCAAACTGTTTTAAATAGTGGTAATCAGCATATTAGAATGATTTGATTTCTGAAGGATGTGACACCGAAAACTGGAGTAATGATGCTGAAAATTCACCTTTGATCACAGGAAAAATGGTAAAATATATTCGAATAGAAAAGTTATTTTAAATAGTAAAAATATTTCACAATATTACCTTTTTTTTAGATGTACTTTGGATCAAATAAATGCAGGCTTGGTGAGCAGATGAGACTGCTATAAAAACGATAAAAATCTTACTCTTCAAAAACTGTTTACTGGTAGGCTATATAGATTACAGAAATTTTATATAGTAATGTTTTATATATATATGTAATTTCTGTCCCCCTCACGTTTGAAAAGATGGTTACGCCCCTGAATGTAAGCAACATCTGATCGCTCTCAAAGTATAATGCTGTCAGAAATTTGGCCTTGGCACAGTAAGTTAGTGAACCAGGTTATTCCAGTCTAAAATGAACACAATTACTGAACACTGATGTCTTGCTACAGTGGTCATATAGCAGTACAATATCTATATTTGTCTTCCTTGTAGCTGCTTGTAAATGTATTTTGTTGTATATTCATGAATTTGTTGGCTAACAATCAATCACATTTAACTTATCTGAACTGTATAGTGATTTTATCCTATATTGTAAAATTTGTGTAATTTGAGAGTAGTCATTCAGGTCCACCCTATTCCACCAAGGTCCACTCAGTTTAAAATTTCTGACCTTGCCACTGGCTTATCAGTTAACGCACATTTAAATAGTTGATATGTAAAATTTATATTTGATATATATTAAATATCTGTTCTTCCTCGATGACTAATTAGTCAGCATTAACTAGTCATGTTTCGTTTGCTCAAGCAATCAACCAATCTAAAACAACCTCCCCTTTAACAAAGATAGAGATTATAGTAGGGTGACCATACGTCCTCTTTTTGGACCTTAAAAAAAACGTCCAGTAGGGATTTCTAAATCACCCGAAATGTCCGGGATTTGGCTTTTGCTTTCTACAGTGACGATTCCTTGTGTGCGTTTTTGAGCCATTCGCGCTGTTTCCTTAATCCCGCTACCGCTGAATATCTGACCATTACTGTGTGCTCATGCAAACGTTGTAATATTGCATATAATTGTCGCGCATCAGGGAGCCGCTATCAATATGCGGAGTATTTAAATCACTTTGGATGCAGCTCGTGTTTGATGCAGGGTTGCCAAAAATTGCCAATCCGCTTTTTATTTCGGAAAATTGCCAATCCGCTTTTTATTTTTAAAGTGTTTTTTTATTTTAAAACACTTTAAAAAGTGAGCAAGAGGACTTCTGTATTAAACAACCTCCATTTACTACAAGTCTGTTGCTCTTTCTTTCACTTATTCATGATGTTTTGTCACCACCTTTCGGACATACGAGATATAAACGCGCTTTATAAAGCTCTAGGATAAAAATGCTGGAAAACTGAACCTGAAATACATTTAAACAAATTCTTGATATATGTTATCAGATGATACATTCTATGATGATTGTTTGCTCTTTTAAATATTTCAAAATCTTCCATTCCTCAAAACATAATAAATAACTTTACATTTCACAAGAAAATAATGAACATATTCAATTCACTGCCTGGCCTAAAAAGTTGCCATTTGGATTTAAATAAGCAAATACTGAAGAGTTTAGGATCGGATCATTATTGCAGTGATTAACGTTTCTGGCATGTTATATGTTTTGCAACAATACTTTTAACCTAACTGATGCAGTGTCTAGCTTTTTACTTACCAAAAAAAACCATGTTAAAAGATATATCCAAGTATATATTCTAGGATGACAATGCAAAGATTCACCCATCTCAATTTGTGAAACTGGTTCAGTGAAAATGTTTTCTTTTTCAGAGTGCAAAACTCTGCATTTTCTAACAACTCTGCAAACTACTAACATTAAAAGTACACATAGGAAACATTACCAAATAATTTTAAAAGGCAGTTCATTACTTTTTTTTTTTTTTCTCACAGCAGTGTCTGAAGGGCTCCCTGCTGCGAGAGGGCAGGTAAGGTTTGGCCATAGGCTACTGAAGCAGGCACACAATTGCATTATCCACCTGATGAAAAACATGTAGTGACAGCAGGCTGTATTCCTCTGAACGAATAAGATCTCAAATCAAATCGAAGTCATGCTTCAGCTGCAGTGCTCCTTGAATACTAGTGTATTAATAAATAAATTAAAATTTATTAATTAATAAATAATTCACATAAATGAACAGTGAACGTAAGAACGGAACATAAACTGCTACAGTAAGACCATTGCTCTTCTGTCACCTTTATTTATATAGCAATTTAAACAAAATACATTGCGTCAAAGCAACTGAACAACATTCATTAGGAAAACAGTGTCAATAATGCAAAATGACAGTTAAAGGCAGTTCATCATTGAATTCAGTGATGTCATCTCTGTTCAGTTTAAATAGTGTCTGTGCATTCATTTGCAATCAAGTCAACGATATCGCTGTAGATAAAGTGACCCCAACTAAGCAAGCCAGAGGCGACAGCAGCAAGGAACCAAAACTGTCTCAGGTTACGTATGTAAACATAGTTCCCTGAGTACACTGCGTCCTCTAGGGGGCGCTTTGGGGAACACCTTGTTGTGACTCGTGTCTGAAGCATACATTGAAAAAACACCAACTTGTTGGCCGGCGACAGCCTCCGACGTCACTACCGGCGCGACTATAAATAAGCACCGGGAGAGCACGTCATTATCTTCTTCGTCTGAAGCTTGCGTCCGAAGCATGGCAGGGAGCTAGAGGAAGCAGTGTCTCGTTCCCTACTCAGGGAACTATGGTTACATACGTAACCTGAGACAGTTCCCTTTGAGGGAACTTCGAACTGCGTCCTCTAGGGGGCACTTTGGGGAACAGTATACCCACGCCGCCATGCTAAGGGGAGTGCAGGCCAGAATCATGGCGAACACTAAGTACCAACTCTACCATTTCCATGGGAGTTGCCCCTGGGACGTTTAGACGACTGTCTGTGACAGTACCCCTTACGGCCAAAAGGCCTAAGCTACATAAAAAGGGATTACTACATTAAAGGGATACAGCTAAGAACCTAGCATTTCTACCAAGTCTTGCCTGTCACACAGGGGCTACCGCTAGCTTACGCATAAGCTTGCTGAAAGAGCTGTCTCAACAGTTCTCTAGTAGCAACACCCTGTTTAGATAGGTATCCGAGGATACATAGGTGGAATGGCACCCAAGATGAACGGGGCTTTTACCAACTCAAGAAAGGGCACGAAGCAACCGCGCGAAGCCCTCACCATATAGGATTTTAGAAAGAACACAGAATACTAGCGTGCGAACTTACCACAGTGTGGATTTCAGAAAGTGTGCAAAGACTTCACGTGCACACTTACCATAGCATGGATTTTACAAAACAAATACTGTTCTAAGGAGGGGCTCTCGTGACACTCTGATAGAGCAGCTCATAGATGGAATGTTGCATCTCAAAACAGTATGATTGAGAGTCATCAACTCGATCTATGGAAACAATACTGGAGCGCTCTGGGGAAAAAAAACAGAGAACTCAGTCTCATATGAGAGGAGAACTCCGGGCTCAGAGTAGCGCACTTATAGGCAACCCTTTTTTGGAAAAAGGGGAGCGCTGCTAAATTACCACGAGAATCACCCAAATAGCCCCTCATGTTGAGCGAAGCGATGCTTGCTTATAAACAAATACACACTGGCTGAATGGATCCCAAGGAACCAAGAAAGGGAACCAAGAAAGGGAACATATCAAGGAACCAAGAAAGGGAACAAGAAAGGGAACATATCAAGAAAGGGAACGAAGCGGAGCGCGTAACCCTCATCGTACAAGATTTCAGAAAGTTTGCAGAGTCTTGCGTGCAAACTTACTACTTGTGGATTTTTAGAAAGTGTGCAAAGTGTTCACGTGCACACTGACCACCATGTGGTTTTGAGAAAGTACACAAAGCTTAGTGTGTGTACTTAAAGGTTCCTAAGCATCGCAGAGGCGCTGAATCTCACAGGAGAGGCAAGCTCAATTTTACAAACCTTGGGCGAGGGGAGCATCACCTGAGGCAGCATATACAAGAAGGCTTCTGTAACTGCCACCTCCACTTCCCGGTAGATGCAACAGCGCCCCTAAGCGGCCAGGAGACCCCTCGGGGTGAGTGTATACAGAGAGGGTTACATTTACTCACCCACCCTCCTGCGCCGGAGCCCCGCTCAAGGGGCGCCTCCTTTAGTCTGGACCATCAGCAGAGGTGGATAGTAACGAGTTACATTTACTTTGTTACATTTACTTGAGTAATTTTTTGGGGTAACTAATACTTTTCGGAGTATATTTAAAGATGGGTACTTTATACTCTTACTTGAGTACATTTTTGGGAAAAAATCTGTACTTTTACTTCGTTACTGTGGGCGACGCTCCTCTCGTTACTTTATCTTAATGCAATAAATGTTATAAATGCTTCAGTTTATTCCAAATGCGCCGTCTACTTTTCTCTGGGCAATGAGCGATGCCCATTCGCGAATGATTCATTCTTTTGAGTCAATTCTGTTCAAAGGCTTGATCAAACCAATTGGCAAACGAGTGAATTGGTTCATGAATCAGTTTGAATGAGTCGTTCAGTTCCCTGCCGCACGCGCTGAGCGTCTGAAGTGGTTCACTCAGAGTTTTAACGTTTAAGAACAGAAAGAGCGTTGACAACGTGGCTGGAACTGCACTGAATTGAAATCTGTAAAGGATATTATTTGCTAGTGATGGAGATCCTTATTAGATGAACACCGCGTGTGCTGTCTACTGTTTAACAGGTAATAACTTGGGCTACATTCGATTACAGTACACGATACCACTGTGAGATTAGTTTGTTGTACGTGTGTGGCTTACAACAGAGGGGAGTCAAGTTGAATGCAGCTTCCAAAAGACAAAAAAATAGCCGATTAAGATTTGATTAATTTTAATACAATCACACACCAGCTGCTAAATTCAGATCTGTGATTGCTTGCTGGCGCTGAGCCAGAGACAGACGCGTTTTTACAGCACTGCGCATTATAACCAATCACACATGATTCTTTTGAGCTTATTAAAGCATTGGCCAATCAGAGGCGTTCAGATGAGTCATCGCTAAAATGCCGGTGCTTCCTTCACTCGCTCACTGACTGAATACCTCTTTCTGGCGAATTCTCTTGTCAGAAACAACAAAGTGCAGATGTGTGTACGAATCTTTAATTAAGATATTGATTTCACAGTGTTAACAGTTTCAGTGATTTTAATGGGAGTTTCTGAGAGTGATTGAAATCTAGACTGTCAGTGAAAATTATCTTTAATAATGTAAATGTTATTTGCTGTCTTTCTGAACAATGAAAGATTAGTAGCAATATTTATATCACATTAACTTTCAATGTTAAATTCATATTTAATATAAAGTCAGTCATATTAAAAATATGTTATGGCATGACACCTATATCTGTTACTTAAGTAAACAGACAAGGTTTTATAATAAATTACATAAATTGGAGTAAAGGCTGATGAAACATATACATTTATACACGCACACATACATTACATACATTTTATCTATATATCTAAATAAAAACAGGCTCAGTATATATGACCCAAAGTAACTAGTAACTAACTACTTGAGTAGATTTTTTATCCGATACTCTTTTACTCTTACTCAAGTAACTATTCAAGACTAGTACTTTTACTTTTACTTGAGTAAATATTTCTAGAAGTACTTTTACTTGAGTACAGTTTTTGGGTACTCTACCCACCTCTGACCATCAGTCAGGTGATTGCTATGAACATAGAACCATAAAAACATTATAGGTCCAGCATAGGAGACTGTTATGTGAGAGGTTTCCACCTAACCTTGATCAGGTGGAGAGCTGGTGGTTACAGGGGAATTAGGAAGAGGAGGATAAAAGCAGAAGTTAACCCTCTGAAGTCGATTAACGCATATACACGTTATGAGGCTATTTTCTCCTGATAACCTCTTAGACACCAGAGGGTTAAAAATCCCCAAAGGGAACGAGTATATACCTAGGTATCACTCTGATTCGGACGAGAATGCTGCCTCATCTAGATCATACCCCTTAGGTTCTGCTTACCTCCTCGTGACCCACGATTCCTCTAACCCCTGCCCACAGGTGGGGGAGGAGCGTGAGTTGCAACACTAGCCTTCTGTGCCAATCTTTGATCCTCAGATCGAGACAGGCCAGGACCCCTATGTTGTTCGGGCTCAGACCTGAACCTTCGTGGAACGAAGGATCTGAAAGCAGCAGAGCGCGCCTTCGTCTCCCTGAACTTCTCAAATCGCCGTCTCAACGGAAATACCAAAAAGTTCAGAAGGCGAAACCTGAGCATCGAGCAGAAAGCATTTTCTTTCCTCCCAATGTCTGCCAGGTTCATCCACAGATGTCTCTCCGCTGCCACCATGGCCGCCATAGTCCTGCCCATGGCGGAGGCGGCCTGCTTGGTAGCACGGAGAGAGATCCGTGGTGCGGCGGAGCTCAGCTACCTGATCAGAAAAAGGATCTTTTTAATCTCTTTATGGAGATCATGCACAAATGAAAGGCTCACCTGAGCTGGAGGGCTATGGTCAAAAGGTAATTTTCGCTCAATAACCTCCAACAGCTCTACATACGCAGGGCAGGAGAATTGAGAAGGCTCAGCCTCAGCTTCTTCACCATCCTCAAATATCTCCTGCTTTTACCGTGTAAAAACCCAGCAGAGCACTAACCTCAGTATCAAAAAGTGTTAAAGATATAACATCATCCTCCCGAGGCTCTTGCTCGTCCGCCGCCTTTTTTTTTTTTTTTTTTTTTTTTACAAGCGCGAAAGGGAAAGTCCCCCTTTAAACCATTCAGACAGATCCACCTGCATTCTCACGAGCTCATTCTCTTCCATGCCTCAGCGCGGACAGGTCCTGAACCTCGGGAAGCAGATGGCTGCCTTTTTTTTCCCTTTTCTTTCAGAAGAGTGACAAATGAGAGCAGAGCTTTTTCCATTGAAAAAACGCTCACAATGCACGCAGATTGCCTCCTCAAAGACATCGCGTGCATGCTCTTCACCCAAACAAATGACACAAAGATCGAGTGTGTCATCGGGTGTCATATAACGCCGACACGGATGCACACATCATCTAAACGCTTGCTAGTTGTTGCCATGATAAACAGAGAAAATTCGCCCTTACCGGTTCTTTCAGACGCACGCTTCAAACAAAACAGTCAGTGAAGATGAAGAAGATAATGACGTGCTCTCCCGGTGCTTATTTATAGATGCGCTGGTAGTGACGTCGGAGGCTGTCGACGGCCAACAAGTTGGTGTTTTTTCTATGTATGCTTCAGACACAGGTCACGACAAGGTGTTCCCCAAAGTGCCCCCTAGAGGACGCAGTTCGAAGTTCCCTCGAAAGGGAACTCCATCGGTGACAGAATGGAGAAAAAAACCTTGGGAGAAATCAGGCACAGTTGGGGGTCCAGTTCTCCTCTGACCAGACGAGACCAGCAGTTCAATTCCAGGCTGCAGCAAAATCAGATTGTGCAGAAGAATCATCTGTTTCCTGTGGTCTTGTCCTAGTGGTTGTCTGAGACAGGGTCTTTACAGGGGATCTGTATCTGGGGCTCTATGTCCTGGTCTCCGCTGTCTTTCAGGGATGTAGAGGTCCTTTCTAGGTGCTGATCCACCATCTGGTCTGGATATGTACTGGATCCGGGTGACTGCAGTGACCCTCTGATCTGAATTGGATTTGGTGGCTACGTTGACCTCAGAATAAGAGAGAAACAGACTAATATTAGTGTAGATACCATTCTTCTAATGATGTAGTAGCAAGTACATCAGGTGTTATGGGAAGTGTTCCTGGTTCCGGTTTACCTAATTAATGCAGCCTAAAAATCTTTTAATGGATTTGGATATTAGAAGCATATTAGTATGTTATGTTTAAGCCAGGTTAAAGAGATGGGTCTTTAATCTAGATTTAAACTGCAAGAGTGTGTCTGCCTCCCGAACAATGTTAGGTAGGTTAGTCCAGAGTTTAGGCGCCAAATATGAAAAGGATCTGCCGCCCGCAGTTGATTTTGATATTCTAGGAATTCTAGGTTTTATCAAATTGCCTGATTTTTGAGAAAGCAGCGGATGTGGAGGATTATAATGTAACAGGAGCTCATTCAAATACTGAGGTGCTAAACCATTCAGGGCTTTATAGGTAATAAGAAATATTTTAAAATCTATACGATGTTTGATTGGGAGCCAGTGCAGTGTTGACAGGACAGGACTAATATGGTCATACTTCCTGGTTCTAGTAAGAACTCTTGCTGCTGCATTTGGGCAGGCTGTAGTTTGTTTACAAAGTGTGCAGAACAACCACCCAATAAAGCATTACAATAGTCTAACCTTGAGGTCATGGATTAACATTTCTGCATTTGACATTGAGAGCATAGGCCGTAATTTAGATATATTTTTTCAGATGAAAAAAGCAGTTTTTCCAAATGCTAGATACGTGGCTTTCTAAGGAAAGATTGCTATCAAATAGCACACCTAGGTACCTAACTGATGACGAAGAATTGACAGAGCAGCCATCAAGTCATTTTTTTCCAGAATTTAGCAGTAAGAAATTACTCGTCATTCAGTTTTTTATATCGACTATGCATTCCATTCGTTTTTCAAATTGGTGTGTTTCACCGGGCTGCGAAGAATTATATAGCTGAGTATCATCAGCATAACAGTGAAAGCTAACACCATGTTTCCTGATGATATCTCCCAAGGGTAACATGAAAAGCGTGAAGATTAGCGGCCCTAGTACTGAGCCTTGAGGTACTCCATACTGCACTTGTGATCGATATGATACCTCTTCATTCACTGCTACGAATTGATGGCGGTCATATAAGTACAATTTAAACCATGCTAATGCACTTCCATTTATGCCAACAAAGTGTTCAAGTCTCTGCAAAAGAATGTTGTGGTCAATAGTATCAAACGCAGCACTAAGATCCAATAGAACTAATAGAGAGATACAACCACGATCAGATGATAAGAGCAGGTAATTTGTAACTCTAAAGAGAGCAGTCTCAGTACTTTGATAGGGTCTAAATCCTGACTGGAAATCCTCACAGTTACCGTTTTTCTCTGAGAAGGAATATAATTGTGAGGAAACTACCTTTTCTAGTATCTTGGACAGAAAAGGGAGATTAGAGATCGGTCTATAATTAACTAGTTCTTTGGGGTCTAGTTGTGTTTTTTTTTTTTGATGAGATGCTCAATAACAGCCAGTTTGAAGGTTTGGGGGACATATCCTAATGACAATGAGGAATTAATAATAGTCAGAAGAGGATCTATGACTTCTGGAAGCACCTCTTATAGGAGCTTAGATGGTATAGGGTCTAACATACATGTTGTTGGTTTAGATGATTTAACAAGTTTATACAATTTTTCCTCTCCTATAGTAAAGAAAGAGTGGAACTGTTACTCAGGATGTCTATAGTGCACTGTCTGCTGTGGTACTGTAGCTGACGGCTGATTGGTTAAAATTTAACTCTAATAGTATCGATTTTAGAAGTAAAGTAGTTCATAAAGTCATTACTGCTGTGATGTTGGGAAATGTCAACACTTGTTGAAGCTTTATTTTTCGTTAATTTAGCCACTGTATTGAATAAATACCTGGGGTTATGTTTGTTTTCTTCTAAAAGAAAAGAAAAGTAATCAGATCTAGCAGTTTTTAATGCTTTTCTGTAGGATAGGTTACTTTCCCGCCAAGCAATACAAAATATCTCTAGTTTTGTTTTCCTCCAGCTGTGCTCCATTTTCCAGGATGCTCTGTTTAGGGTGCAAGTATGCTCACTATACCATGGTGTCAGACTGGTTTCCTCAACATTCCTTAAGCATAAAGGAGCAATTGTATTTAAAATGCTAGAAAAGAGAGAGTCCATAGTTTTTGTTACATCATCAAGTTGTTCTGAGGTTTTGGATATGCTAAGGAATTCGGATACATCAGGAAGATAACTTAAAAAGCAGTCTTTTGGGGTAGAAGTGATGGTTCTACCATACTTGTAACAAGAAGTTGAATTTACAATTTTGGCTATATGAAGTTTGCACAATACTAAAAAATGATCTGAGATATCATCACTTGGCTGCATAATTTCAACACCATCAACATCAATTTCATGTGACAGTATTAAATCTAGACTATGATTTCGACAATGAGTAGGATCTGAAACGTGTTGTCTAACCCCAATAGAGTTCAGAATGTCTATAAATGCTGATCCCAATGCATCTTTTTCATTATCAACATGGATATTAAAATCACCAACTATTAAAACTTTATCTGCGGCCAGAACTAACTCAGATGTAAAATCACCAAACTCTTTAATAAAGTCTGTATGGTGCCTTGGTGGCCTGTATACAGTAGCCAGTACAAACATCACTGGGGATTTATCATTAAAAAAAATTTCTCTGGATAATGTTAGAAGAAGCACCATTACTTTAAACGAGTTATACTTGAAATCTGCCCTCTGAGAAATCCTGAAAACATTGTTATGAATTGAAGCAACACCTCCCCCTTTGCCTTTTGGACGCGGCTCATGATTTTAGCAGTAATCTTGGGGGGTGGACTCATTTAAAATAATGTAATCATCAGGTTTTAGCCAGGTTTCAGTCAAACAGAGCACATCTAGATTATGATCAATGATCATATTATTTACAAAAAGTGTTTTCGTAGAAAGGGATCTGATATTTTTAATAATTCAAGCTTTATCATTTGTTTATCCGTATTGCATCTGTTTTTTGTTTTTTGAACCTCAATTAAATTGTTACTCTTAAATAGGTTTGGACGTTTTTTGTATTTTCTCTATAGTGTGATCAGTCTCTATAGTGTGATACCTAGGTTAAAGAGTCTCTATGTGCTATGTGCTCTATGAGAATTAACTGACCTCTGTGACGTGAGTCAGCTAGCAGACGGTCGGTTTAGACAGTCTGTCTGCTTCCTGACCTGGGCCCCAGTTAGTCAAGCACAAACTCTAAGACTATGTGCCATATTTCTAGAGAGAAGAGCAGCGCCACCCCAGGAGGGATGAAGACCATGTCTTTTCAACAGGTCAGGTCTGCCCCAAAGGCACGTCCAATTGTCTGTGAAACCTATGTTATTCTGCGGGCACCACTTAGACATCCAGCTATTGAGTGATGACAATCTGCTATGCATCTCGTCACCACGGTAATCAGGGAGGGGATCAGAGCATATTACAGTGTCTGTCATCATGCTTGCAAGTTCACACACCCCTTTAATGTTATTTTTAGTGATCTCCGACTGGCGAAGTCAAACATCATTAGCGCTGGCATGAATAACAGTCTTACTGTATTTACGTTTAGCATTAGCCAGCACTTTTAAATTTGCCAAGATGTCAGGCGCTCTGGCTTCCGGTAAACATTTGACTATGGTGATGGTGGCTGGTGTCTCTATATTCACGTTCCGTACAATAGAATCGCCAATAACTAAAGCACTTTCATCAGGTTTCTCAGTGGGTGCATCACTGAGTGGGGAGAACCTGTTTCATGTTTTGATCAGAACAGAAGAGCAGTGTTTTGACCCACGACTATGCTGCCTCACTGTCACCCAGTTGCCCTGGTGCCGGGGCTCTGTTGCCGGAACCGAACAATGTACAGGAATCCCACAGGAAATATTTTTACTTTCCTCAGCTATGTTTACTAACCTAAACTTGATCTTCTGTTTGAGGATGTGCTCCACCCAGGCCTCCATGAAAGCTGTCATAGCCTCAGTGAGAGCAGGAATACAAGCATCATCAGGCAGAGTCTGAACACCCTCCAGCACCTCACCAATCACACTCTGAGCCACAAAGGCTGCATAATCACTAGGACTGCTGGACAGCTCTGAAAATAATGTATATTATTTTAAACATATTTAGGAAGATTTAGAAGTCTATAAGCAGACACAACCCACTGCAGATTTCCATTCATGGCGTCTGTACCGGTTTTCTGATTGATCCTCCAATGATTTGCTGATGGAATGGCTTGCTCAACGATCCCCAAAAACATTCAGACATTCTATAGAAAAGGTCCTCAGGAAAAGATCATAGAAAACCTGTCATACCGCATTAGAAAAGAACAGATTTTTTTTCATTAGGCATTTTATTAAAGAGGTCATATGTATTATTTTATATTATATGCATCATATGTATTATATTTTATAACTATTTAAACTGTATAACTATATATTTAAAATAACTGCATTCTATTTTAATATATTTTAAAATATAATATATTGTTGTAATGGGAAAGCTGAATTTCAGCATCATTACTCAGCATATTACTTCAGAATTTATTCTAATATGCTGATTTGCTGCTCAAGAAACATTTCTTCCTGTATATTATGTTGAAAACACCTGTGTTGCCTCATATTTTTGTGGAAACGGTAACATTTTTTGAGTATTCTTAGTCATTTCTGACCAATTTAATGCATCCCCCTGAGTAAAACTATTAATTTCTTTCTTACTGACTCCAAACATTTTAACAATAATTCACACAATTTTATTTTGTACCATACCAAGAGATATGCAAAAATGATGTCATAATTTAATAATAATAATATCATTCCAAATCCGTATTATTTTGCATATTAAGAAATGAATCTGTGTCAGTAAGTCAAGTCACTAAAACTGTTTGGATACCACCATTCTTCAAAACAACAAAACACCTTCATTTCATCTCCAGAGAATAAAGTCATACAAGTTTGAAATTACATATGAGTGCAAGCCCGAGCCCGTCCCGAGCCCGGATAAGATGATATAAATTAAGCTCGAACCCGACCGAACCCATCGGGTTTGTTCAAAGATCTTCCGCTCCACCTGTGAAGCTCTTTTAGAGAAATTTGCTCTTTAGGAAATACTCTTTTAGTGCTGAGGCACACAGAGGAATTGGCCGCTTGCAACTCGACAGGGATGTAGTGCAGCCTGACACGGGAACGACAACTGCTGAAGCGCCATCTCACCAACACACAAAGCTTCAGAGAGTGTGCTGAATTCATAGTTCACAGCAGACAGAGTTGAGCAGAACAATACTAACGCTCTGCTCCGAAGCGAAAGCTGGTATGCATTACACCTGCTGCCTTCTTATACTCACGCTGTGATGAGCGGTAACTGGATGCAATAATTGCATGCCAATGTGCATTGGCTAGTTTAGTTTACACTCAAAGTAGATTGGTCTATTGAAGCGATATCCCAATTTCATCAGTCATCGACGTAACGTAGAGAGTGACCGACTGAAATTCAATTCAATTCAATTCAAGTTTATTTGTATAGCGCTTTTTACAATACAAATCGTTACAAAGCAACTTTACAGAAAATTATGTTTCTACAATATTTAGTAGTAGCTTATGGTGGTGGCTGTCAGTTTGTGCACGTTTGACAGGATTTTTAGAAAAAATTAATACAAGACGTAGTCAGCTAGACGATGAACATTATTAATATTATTAATTAATAATTATTATATGATGCAGTCACACATGTAGCAATATTTGTTAGTTCTGTTTGTTGATTCAGGGTTAGCATCATCTGAGGTCCTCTGAGGATCAGCATCATCTCTTCTCAGGTGTTCTGGATCCAGACTGGAGCTTGTGTAAATCCTAGTTGGCAAAGGATATAAATCCCGTGGCAAAACATAGAAACAAAATAGAGACATCATTAGCACAGCTGCTGATCCAACAAAGTAAAATTAGTTTAACCCAAGCTAATGAATAAAAATAGCATGGTAGAAGGCTAGTTAGGTACGCAGAAGCTAAACCATTTAGGGCCTTATAGGTAAGTAATGATAATTTGTAACTGATACGGAACTTAATAGGTAGCCAGTGCAGAGACTGTAAAATTGGGGTAATATGACCATATTTTCTTGACCTCGTAAGGACTCTAGCTGCTGCATTTTTGATTACCTGTAGCTTGTTTATTGACGAAGCAGGACAACCACCTAGAAGTGCATTACAATAGTCCAGTCTAGAGGTCATGAATGCATGAACTAGCTTTTCTGCATCAGAAACAGATAACATGTTTCGTAGCTTGGCAATGTTTCTAAGATGGAAGAATGCAGTTTTTGTAACATTGGAAATATGATTTTCAAAAGACAAATTGCTGTCTAATATAACACCCAGATTTCTGACTGTAGAGGAAGTAACAGTACATCCGTCTAGTTGCAGATTGTAATCTACAAGATTTTGTGTAGTGTTTTTTGGTCCAATAATTAATATCTCTGTCTTATCCGAATTTAATTGGAGAAAATTATTTGTCATCCAATCTTTTACATTTTTAACACACTCTGTCAGCTTAGATAATTGAGAAGTTTCATCTGGTCTCGTTGAGATATATAGCTGAGTATCATCAGCATAACAGTGGAAGCTAATTCCGTATTTTCTAATAATATTACCAAGGGGCAACATGTATATTGAAAATAGAAGGGGACCTAGGACGGATCCTTGTGGCACTCCATATTTTACTGATGATAAATGAGATGACACCCCATTTAAGTAAACGAAATGGTAGCGATCGGACAGGTAGGATCTAAACCATCTTAGAGCCTGCCCTTGAATACCTGTATAGTTTTGTAATCGATCTATGAGTATGTCATGATCTATGGTGTCGAACGCAGCACTAAGATCAAGTAAGACTAGAAATAAGATGCAGCCTTGATCTGATGCAAGAAGCAGGTCATTTGTAATTTTAAGGGAACTGACGAGGCTCCATGTTCTCCATCGGATTAGTAGGAACAAGGTGCACCACCAGAATCCAAACTGAAGGGAGAGCAGTTAATTGCCTCCTAGACACCACAAAAACGTTTTGGTGCTTTATAATGTTAATGTGCCTTTCATGGAGCTCAACAATAACATAGAATAGTATACACACAGTATCAAGATTTGGATCACTCTCGTCTTACCAATACCCGATCCACGGGAAAATGCCAGTATCGGAGCCGATACCGTTGCAGAGTATCGGATTGATGCATCCCTAGTCACACTTACCAAGTAAAACACAGGATAAAGCTAAGTGATGAAACACCATTCAAGCAAAGAGCTCGACCGATTCACCCGCAAGATGTGGATGCTGTCAGGAAGAATCTTCAAGAGCTCCTTGAAGCCAGTATTATTAGAGAGTCCGAATCCCCCTTCTCATCTCCTATAGTTGTGGTGTGAAAGAAGAACAATTCTGTGAGATTATGCATTGATTTCAGGAAGTTAAACTCCCAGACAATCAAGGTCTCATACGCCCTACCTAACTTGGAAGAAAGCTTTTCATACTTCATCAATATGGTTTTCAGTCCTTGACCTCAAGTAGGGCAACTATCAAATTGAAATGGAAGAGTCTGATAAGTAGAAGACCATCTTTGTATGCCCGTTAGGCTCCTGGGAATTTAACAGGATGCCGCCAGGAATCTTGAATGCACCTAGCACATTTCAGCGATTGATGGAACGCTGTATGGGAGATCTCAATCGGAAGGAAGTGCTCGTGTTCATTGATGATTTATTAGTCTTCTCGAGGACTCTTGAAGAACATGAAGCTTGGCGGATTCAAATACTTAAGAGGTTAAGCAAGAATTCTGCAGGATTTTTAAGCTCAAATTTAAGACATTTTAAGGCCTTTTTAAAGACCTGAATACATTAAACTAATACCATATGGCCGGGGTAGGGCAATGTTTATAGCACCATATAAAGTACCATAAAATGACTGTAAAAAGCATAATTTATAGTTCAGAAACAAGTTTTCACAAAAACAAAGTTTTATAAAATGATAAAATGTATATTTCAGCCTTTAACCCTTTAACGTGCATTGTAACCACATGGCTGACCTTTTTTTGCGATCAAATTACTGTAATTAAAACATGCCAAACCCCATTTTTGTCCAGTTGTCATTATACCTCTCATTGAATAGAGTGTGTAATTGCAATCATATCCAATACGTGGCACTGCAGCAAAAATATATTTTTGCTGGAAAGCCATGACAAAACCAAGAATGTATAGACATGACGCCTCTCTTCAAACATTAGCTGCAAGTGACATTAGATTAAAAAAATGTAATCGGATTTCATGGTCTAGACCTCCTAGCAGTAAATTTTGTTAAATGGCAGAAATATGGTGATATTTTAAAATGTGCTCGACCGCTCGGTTGAGTTGCCCAGAACTGGACTGGTAAAATGAACTGGATGCTATAAGTTATACTCAGTTATACTCTGATACTATATATATCTTGACAGTGATCTTGTTCAGCCCTCGATAATCAATACAGGGACGTAACAAACCGTCTTTCTTTTTGACGGAAAAAAAACCCTGCTCTGCCGGGTGACGAGGAAGGCACAATAGTACCGGCATTGAGGAAATCGGACAGATAGTTCGATAGTTCAGGAATATAACCTGCCATGCGGGGGCATGGTCCCTTCTCGACTAAAGACCTCCTGCAGCTCGTGATAAACCTCCGGGACTCCAGACAAATCACCGGGCTCCTCCTGAAAAACAGAAACAGAACAGACAGGTGGAACAGCAGAGGTTACACACTCAACATAAAATGGTTCCGTCTGACCGGTTACTCTGGGGGTTGTGTTGTACTAGCCAAGGATGACCAAGAACCACAGGAGTAAAGGGAGAATAAAAAAATAAATATAAATAAATTGTCTCTTTATGATTTCCCGAGACGGTAAGCATCAGAAGCACAGTCCTTTGCTTTGTCCTAGGAAGGGAGCTACCATCTAGGGCAAAGAGAGGGGTGGAGTCTTTTAAGTCTATGAGGGGAATACCTTGCTTCCAAGTTCACAACTCGTTGAGGAAATTACCCTCCGCCCCCGAGTCGACCAGAGCCATGCAGGAGACAGACGGGACGGGCCACCGAAGAAGTGCAGGAAGGGTAGTACATGACTTGGACAGAGAGTTCCTAGACATCGCGCTCGCCAGTAACCCTCTGCCTACTGATGAGCTCTGGCTTTTACCGGACAGTTAAAAGTGTTGAAATGGTTAGCTGAGGCGCAGTACATATACAAGCGATTGGTGATGCGTCGCTCACACTCCTTGGCAGAAATACGGAGACCACCAAGCTGCATGGGTTCGGGGTCCATGTCAGAGGCTTGAGGAGAAGTGACAGTAGAAGAAGTTGAGAACAGGGCGGCTTCTGTTCGACATGCTCTGTGGCATAACACCGTTTCTCAATCCGGATCGCCAGATCGATAAGGCCATTAAGTCGAGCAGGTACGGTTCATTCCACCCACAGGATGTGGACATGTGGACAGGGTGCAGAACTCTATGGAGAAGTCAGTAACAGAACGCCTGCCCTGGCGAAGGGAAGAAAGGAGTCAAGAAGCTTCCTCCCCGTGGGCTGACCGGTAAAAGACACACAAATAGAGTGAAGTTGAAGACACAATCACCCTCTGCTTCCCAGTTGACCGCTCCCCACTCCCGAGCTCGTCCTGCGAGGAGGGAGATTACATAGGCGGCCTTGGCCCACTCCCGTGCGTAAATGGCGGGCTGTAACAAGAAAACTACCTCGCACTGGGTGAGAAAGGAGCGGCATTGAGTTGGCTCACTGGAGTAGACAGGAGGATTGTTGACTCGTGGTTCAGAAACCTTGCGGATTTCAGTGGTGGGTGGCTCGAGACGAATCTGATGCACCCGATGAGAGAGATCAGCCATCTGGTTGGCAATGGAGTCAACAGCCTGGCAAGAGGTGGATATCTCCTGCTCGTGTCTGCCCAGCATGGCACCCTGAAGCTCGACTGCCATTTTGAAAGGGATTTCAGTCAGGTTTCAGGCCCCACCATAGCACAGAAACTGCACTTGTTAAAATTACAAATGACCTGCTTCTTGCGTCAGATCAAGGCTGCATCTCATTTCTAGTCTTACTTGATCTTAGTGCTGCGTTCGACACCATAGATCATGACATACTCATAGATCGATTACAAAACTATACAGGTATTCAAGGGCAGGCTCTAAGATGGTTTAGATCCTACCTGTCCGATCGCTACCATTTTGTTTACTTAAATGGGGTGTCATCTCATTTATCATCAGTAAAATATGGAGTGCCACAAGGATCCGTCCTAGGTCCCCTTCTATTTTCAATATACATGTTGCCCCTTGGTAATATTATTAGAAAATACGGAATTAGCTTCCACTGTTATGCTGATGATACTCAGCTATATATCTCAACGAGACCAGATGAAACTTCCCAATTATCTAAGCTAACAGAGTGTGTTAAAAATGTAAAAGATTGGATGACAAATAATTTTCTCCAATTAAATTCGGATAAGACAGAGATATTAATTATTGGACCAAAAAATCTTGTAGATTACAATCTGCAACTAGACGGATGTACTGTTACTTCCTATACAGTCAGAAATCTGGGTGTTATATTAGAGAGCAATTTGTCTTTTGAAAATCATATTTCCAATGTTACAAAAACTGCATTCTTCCATCTTAGAAACATTGCCAAGCTACGAAACATGTTATCTGTTTCTGATGCAGAAAAGCTAGTTCATGCATTCATGACCTCTAGACTGTTGCAGATGTAGTTGCATCTGCATTTTTATTCTTTAGCTTGGGTTAAACTAATTTTACTTCAGTTTCAGCAGCTATGCTAATGATGTCTCTATTTTGTTTCTATGTTTTGCCACGGGATTTACATCCCATGGTAACTAGGAGTTACACAAGCTCCAGTCTGGATCCAGAACACCTGAGAAGAGATGATGCTGACCCTCAGAGGACCCCAGATGATGCTAACCTTGAATCAACAAACAGAACTAACAATTATTGCTACATGTGTGACTGCATCATATAATTACTATTAATTAATAATATTGATAGTTCATCATCTAGCTGACTACGTCTTGTATTATTATTATTATTTTTATTTTTCTAAAATCCTGTCAAACGTGCACAAACTACTAGCTACTACTAAATATTGTAGAAACATAATTTTCTGTAAAGTTGCTTTGTAACGATTTGTATTGTAAAAGGGGCTATACAATAAACTTGAATTGAATTGAATTGAATTGCTGCTCGCTTGGTCCATAAGTGGTCAGTTTATTCTGTTATAACGTGAGAGATAGAGGACCAAAAGCCGAGCTGAGATGTGATCACAATCACACAGTCTTTAATGGAAATAAGAAGCGAATCACTGAATCAATAAAGAACATAAATCTTCTCCCGAAACTGAGGTAACAGTCAAAGAGAAATCTTCACTCGTACAGACAGAGCATAAACTTAATGTAGCAGAAACCTAATTACTGGAACACATGATGCGCGGCAGCCATGCCAGGCGAAGTTGAAGGTCCCAGTGGAGACTGCCCACTGGAGTTTGTCAGAATTAGTGGGTTTTTGTTTGTCCACCCGCCTCTTGAGGATTGACCACAAGTTCTCAATGGGATTAAGATCTGGGGAGTTTCCAGGCCATGAACCCAAAATTTCAACATTCTGGTCCCCGAGCCACTTAGTTATCACTTTTGCCTAATGGCACGGTGCTCCATCGTGCTGGAAAATGCATTGTTCTTCACCAAACTGTTGTTGGATTGTTGGAAGAAGTTGCTGTTGGAGGGTGTTTTGGTACCATTCTTTATTCATGGCTGTGTTTTTGGGCAGAATTGTGAGTGAGCCCACTCCCTTGGATGAGAAGCAACCACACACATGAATGGTGTCAGGATGCTTTACTGTTGGCATGACACAGGACTGTTGGCATGACTGTGGAAAATCAACGACTGGCAGACGATCTGAACGAGTTTTACTGCAGGTTTGAAAGAACACCCATCACCTGCCCTGAACACCTCTCCACACAACCGTTCACACCAATAACAACTCCTGCAACCAACCCTGAATGCCTCTCCAAACAAACGTTCACACCATTCACAGCTTCTGCAACCAACCCTGAATGCCTCTCCACACAACCATTCACACCATTAACAGCTCCTGCAACCCATCCTGATCACCTCTCCAATCAACCGCTCTCACCATTCACAACTCCTGCAACCAACCCTGAATGCCTCTCCAAACAACTGTTCACACCACTCACAACTCCTGCAACCCACCCTGAACACCTCTCCAATCAAGCGCTCTCACCATTCACACCTCCTGCATCCCCCCTCTCCCCCACACCTGCAATACAGATCAGCGAGGATGCGGTGCGCCAGGTCTTCAGGAAGCAGAAAAGGAAAAAAGCACCAGGCCCAGATTGTGTTACACCAGCCTGTCTGAAATCCTGTGCTGACCAGCTGGCCCCCATCTTCACAAAGATCTTCAACAGATCGCTGGAGCTGTGCGAAGTCCCTTCATGCTTCAAACGCTCCACCATCATCCCCATCCCAAAGAAATCCAAAATTACAGGACTAAATGACTACAGGCCTGTGGCTCTAACGTCTGTAGTCATGAAGTCATTTGAAAAACTGGTGCTGGCCCACCTGAAGGACATCACTGGACCCTTGCTGGATCCTCTTCAGTTTGCCTACAGAGCAAACAGGTCGGTGGACGATGCAGTAAACATCGGACTGCATTATGTTCTGCAACACCTAGACAGACCGGGGACCTATGTGAGGATCCTGTTTGTGGACTTCAGCTCTGCCTTCAACACGATCATCCCAAACCTCCTCCTGCCCAAACTAACTCAGCTCTCCGTGCCCACCTCCGTCTGTCAGTGGATCAACAGCTTCCTGACAGACAGGCAGCAGCTAGTGAGGCTGGGAAAATACACATCCAGCACCCGTACAATCAGCACCGGAGCTCCCCAGGGCTGTGTTCTCTCCCCACTGCTCTTCTCCCTGTACACTAATGACTGCACATCTAAGGACCCCTCTGTCAAGCTCCTGAAGTTTGCAGATGACACCACACTCATCGGCCTCATTCAGGACGGTGACGAGTCTGCTTACAGACAGGAGGTTAAAGAGCTGGCTGTCTGGTGCAGACTCAACAACCTGGAGCTTAACACGCTCAAAACAGTGGAGATGATCGTGGACTTCAGGAGAAACCCCCCTGCACTCCCCCCACTCACCATCATGAACAGCACTGTGACTGCAGTGGAGTCATTCAGGTTCCTGGGCACCACTATCTCTCAGGACCTGAAGTGGGACATTCACATTGACTCCATTGTGAAAAAGGCCCAGCAGAGGTTGTACTTCCTTCGCCAGCTGAGGAAGTTTAACCTGCCACAGGATCTGCTGAAACAGTTCTACTCCACCATCATCGAATCCATCCTCTGCACTTCAGTAACTGTCTGGTTCAGCTCAGCTTCTAAATCGAACCTCAGAAGACTACAGAGGGTAGTCCGGACTGCTGAGCGAATTATCGGTACAACCCTCCCATCTATTCAAGAACTGTACTTATCCAGAGTGAGCAAAAGGGCTGTTAAAATCACTCTGGACCC
Organism: Carassius carassius; assembly: GCF_963082965.1. Classification (NCBI taxonomy): domain Eukaryota; kingdom Metazoa; phylum Chordata; class Actinopteri; order Cypriniformes; family Cyprinidae; genus Carassius; species Carassius carassius. The sequence goes on along the minus strand of NC_081787.1, from coordinate 26,111,622 downwards.
CTCACATCCAGCACACTCCCTCTTTGAACTGTTGCCATCTGGTCGACGCTACAGAGCACTGAGCACCAGAACGACCAGACACAGGAACAGTTTCTTCCCTCAGGCAATCCATCTTATGAACAGCTGATAATAACTGTGGGACACACTACACTATTTATATTTATATACACTACACTTTTTATCCAACACACATACTTAGCGTACACGTAAATCTTTTGCACATAATATACATGTACATACATGGAACACACTATAATACTTATATTTATATTTATATACACATACACTTATTTATCCAAACACACATACTTAGCGTACAGTTACAATTTTTCCACATAATATACATGTACATACATAAATGCTCTTTTTAATATACCTGCCATACATTGTCAATTTGTATATTGTCAATCCTTACCCACCTATTTGTATTTTTTTGTATTTTTTATTCCTTATTGTGTTTTTTGTTCTGTCGCTGTTATGTTGCACTGCGGAGCTCTGTCACGAAAACAAATTCCTCGTATGTGTGAACATACCTGGCAATAAAGCTCATTCTGATTCTGATTCTGATTCTGATTCTGACTGATGGTAGCGCTCACCTTTTCTTCTCCGGACAAGCCTTTTTCCAGATGCCCCAAACAATCGGAAAGGGGCTTCATTGGAGAATATGACTATGCCCCAGTCCTCAGCAGTCCATTCACTATACTTTCTGCAGAAGATCAGTCTGTCCCTGATGTTTTTTTTGGAGAGAAGTGGCTTCTTTGCTGCCCTTCTTGACACAAGGCCATCTTCCAAAAGTCTTCGCCTCACTGTGCGTGCAGATGCGCTCACACCTACCTGCTGCCATTCCTGAGCAAGCTCTGCACTGGTGGCACTCCAATCCCGCAGCTGAATCCTCTTTAGGAGACAATCCTGGCGCTTGCTGGACTTTCTTGGACGCCCTGAAGCCTTCTTTACAAGAATTGAACCTCTTTCCTTGAAGTTCTTGATGATCCTATAAATTGTTGATTTAGGTGCAATCTTAGTAGCCACAATATCCTTGCCTGTGAAGCCATTTTTATGCAACGCAATGATGGCTGCACGTGTTTCTTTGCAGGTCACCATGGTTAACAATGGAAGAACAATGATTTCAAGCATCACCCTCCTTTTAACATGTCAAGTCTGCCATTCTAACCCAATCAGCCTGACATAATGATCTCCAGCCTTGTGCTCGTCAACATTCTCACCTGAGTTAACAAGACGATTACTGAAATTATCTCAGCAGGTCCTTTAATGACAGCAATGAAATGCAGTGGAAAGGTTTTTTTGGGATTAAGTTAATTTTCATGGCAAAGAAGGACTATGCAATTCATCTGATCACTCTTCATAACATTCTGGAGTATATGCAAATTGCTATTATAAAAACTTTAGCAGCAACTTTTCCAATTTCCAATATTTATGTAATTCTCAAAACTTTTGGCCACGACTGTACAGTATAATGTCCATGTCCAGAAAGGTAAGAAAAACATCATCAAAGTAGTCCATGTGACATCAGAGAGTCAGTTAGAATTTTTTGAAGCATCGAAAATACATTTTGGTCCAAAAATAGCAAAAACTACGACTTTATTCAGCATTGTCTTCTCTTCTGTGTCTGTTGTAAGACAGTTCAAAACAAAGCAGTTTGTCATATCCGGTTCACGAACGAATCATTCGAGGTAACCGGATCTTTTTGAAACAGTTCACCAAATCGAACTGAACTGTTTTAAACGTTTCGCGTCTCCAATACGCATTAATCCGCAAATGACTTAACAGCTTAACTTTTTTTTTATGTGGCTGACACTTCCTCTGAGTTCAAACAAACCAATATCCCGGAGTAATTCATTTACTCAAACAGTACACTGACTGAACTGCTGTGAAGAGAGAACTGAAGAAGAACACCGAGCCGAGCCAGATAATGACTTGTTCACGAGTCAAGAACCGTTTCTGTCAGACGCGTCCGATTCTAGAACCGAGGAGCTGATGATACTGAGCATGTGTGATTCAGCGTGAAGCAAACCGACACACAGAGCGTCTGAACCGAACTGATTCTTTTGGTGATTGATTCTGAACTGATTCTGTGCTATTGTTATGAGCGCGGGTAAACCGAAGGCTTGCAGTCATCGCCAATGACGCCATTACGTCGAGCGCAAAAGAACCGATGAGCCGTTTTCTTCAACCGGTTTATTGAATCGAACTGTCAGAAAGAACTACTGGTGATCCGAAAACCGATGCAACCGGTTCTTGACTCGTGAACGGCTCAGTGGCTCGGTGTTCATCTCTCTCTTCACAGCAGTTCAGTCAGTGTACTGTTTGAGTACATGAATTACTCTGGGATATTGGTTTGTTTTAACTCAGAGGGAGTGTCAGCCACATTAAACAAGTTTATGATGTGATAAATTAAAGTTAAACTAGGAGCTAAAAGAAAATTCATAGTTTCTAGTAACTAGTAATTAGTTACTAGAAACTATGAATTTTCTTTTAGCTCCTAGTTTCCGATATGGGGGCCTGTCAATGAGAAACATGACAGAATCAATGGATCGATGGATGCAACGTCTGTTGTTGACGGGTTTTTTTTTAGTTGACATTGATAGACACGATTGCAATATAACAATTAATATGTTTTTATGTGATACAGATTAAGTGGCTTCATAAATTATTTAAAAAAAAATTCTAAATGCAAAACACACCTGATACAAATTATTGCTATTCATTTTCTATAAGCAGAGTTAACAAACCCTGTTGTATTTTCTTGTAATTTATTAAAGGAAGGTACACCGCCATCTTGTGCCAAGGAAGCTGACTTGAACATACCCGACATCGTAATTACGACTTTTCAGCTCGTAAGTACGAACTTCCCAGGAGGACTTGAACGCAGCATCACTCTCTGACAGCAGGTGCCACTAATGAAACAGCAGGTATTTAAAGGCTGATGCCCCTTTAAGACCGAGTGCACAGATACACTATAATAATGCACAGGATATTTATTTATCCAGTGTATACGTTCACTTAAGGCTTAACCGACTGTGTTTATGAGAATACTTGAAGAGACAATTATTTTGTGATAATTTTGTGTGTAAGTGTTCATTCAGAAGCTAGGATACTCGAAAGAGGAATCAATTCTGTGTAAGCGCATTGTCTGAAATGCTGCTCTCAACGCGTGCTCCGAATGCGCGTGAATGGTTTAAAATGTTAGAATCGGCATGATTTAGAAACAAGTGCAAATTATCAACTACGAATGGTCCGATTTTAGCTTTGTGAATGAGACATAAATGTCATGGTGCATTCAAGTCATGTCGAATACATCGTATTTACGAGTTAAACGCACATGAACACCACCACAAAGTCATAATTACTAGTTACTCTGAATTTTCTTTAAGCTCCTAGTTTCCGAATTGGGGGCGTGTCAATGAGAAACATGACAGAATCAATGGATCGATGGATGCAACGTCTGTTGTTGACGGGTTTATTTTAGTTGACATTGATAAACAGGATTGCAATATAACAATTAATATGTTTTTATGCGATACAGATTACAGATTTAAAAAATTCTAAATGCAAAAAACACCTGATACAAATTATTGCTATTCATTTTCTATAAGCAGAGTTAACAAACCAACCCTATTGTATTTTCTTGTAATTTATTAAAAGAAGGTACACCGCCATCTGGCCTTTTTCATCTGGGCCAAATGTGGGCCGGATCTGGGCCGAAACTGCTTGCTGTATGGGTGGAAAACACAATACTCCCAGGACGTTGGACTAGCGATTTCTCGAGCCCTGCACCTCAGATCTGTCCAGTTTGTAAACCATTGGTTCCCACATTGGTTTCGTTAAATAGAAGAAATTATTATTTTAAAAGATTGACTCAAAATAATCATCTGTTCACGAATCAGATCATGAACTTGCATCTATTATTGAACATTTCAAATGAATAAAGACTTCAAGTTCATCTGTAAATCACATTAAGCTATCGTTTGACTTTATAAACTTTTATTTCATGCATGATTCGTATGGATCTGTTAACTGAATGCAAAGTGTGAATTCTAGGCGAATGTTTGTGTCGTGATGTATGCACGCTCACTAGGAGTTTCTAACGCTCACAAGGAGGAGTCACTAAATGAACAGCTGCTGCACGCAGTTTTTTTGTTTCAACAGAAAATCAGTTGCACATTGGTTGAAATCCCCAAATTGTTTACTTAAAATAATTTATCAAAATAAAAGTAACCACTGGTAATCTAAAATAATTTTCAGATGTAACTGTAATCTGATTACCCCTTATTTCAAATATAATTATAACGAAATACAGTTACTCATATTTTGTATTTTAAATACATAATGCCGTTACCAGGGGTGCCGCCAGAAATTCTGGGCCCTATGGAAACCAAATTTTCTGGGCCCCCTACAATTTTTACAGATAAAATTTAACCCAATAAACATGCCCTGTATACTTTAAAAAATATACTTTGCACATTGCATAGTTAAAATGTCTAAAGATGAGTACAAAGCCTACAAAAACAAGAAAAATATATAGAAATTTGTACTTGTTTGCATAAAAGGGAGAACATTTATTATCTCAATTGCAACGGCAAGCACAACAGAACATAATGTGCACATAGTAGGAAGACGGGGTGCAGTTAATAAAGCTGACTTCAGTCAAACACACACACACGCGTAATAAACATATTACTTTTTATTGGCCTATTTAGTTTTCTTAATATAAAATATTAAAATATATATTTAGTAAACTCCTTATAGCCAATGGTTACTACAGAAACATGTTTTATTCCATTTTATATAATTTTTTCTGGGGCATTTTGTTCATATTAAGAACGTCAAGTTTGACAGCATCGATCGTAGCAGCCAGGGGCATAGCCATCTTTTCAGAAGTGAGGGGGACAGAAATTACATACATACATATATATATATATATATATATATATATATATATATATATATATATATATATATATATATATATATATATATATATATATACAGTACAGACCAAAAGTTTGGACACACCGTCTCATTCAAAGAGTTTTCTGAAAATTGTAGTCACACTGAAGGCATCAAAACTATGAATTAACACATGTGGAATTATATACATAACAAAAAAGTGTGAAACAACTGAAAATATGTCATATTGTAGGTTCTTCAAAGTAGCCACCTTTTGCTTTGATTACTGCTTTGCACACTCTTGGCATTCTCTTGATGAGCTTCAAGAGGTAGTCACCTGAAATGGTTTCCACTTCACAGGTGTGCCCTGTCAGGTTTAATAAGTGTGATTTCTTGCCTTATAAATGGGGTTGGGACCGTCAGGTGGATACACAGCTTATAGCCCTACTAAATAGACTGTTAGAATTTGTATTATGGCAAGAAAAAAGCAGCTAAGTACAGGAAAACGAGTGGCCATCATTACTTTAAGAAATGAAGGTCAGTCAGTCTGAAAAATTGGGAAAACTTTGAAAGTGTCCCCAAGTGCAGTCACAAAAACCATCAAGCGCTACAAAGAAACTGGCTCACATGCGGACCGCCCCAGGAAAGGAAGACCAAGAGTCACCTCTGCTGCGGAGGATAAGTTCATCCGAGTCACCAGCCTCAGAAATCGCAGGTTAAGAGCAGCTCAGATTAGAGACCAGGTCAATGGCACACGGAGTTCTAGCAGCAGACACATCTCTAGAACAACTGTTAAGAGGAGACTGTGTGAATCAGGCCTTCATGGTAGAATATCTGCTAGGAAACCACTGCTAAAGAAAGGCAACAGGCAGAAGAGACTTGTTTGGGCTAAAGAACACAAGGAATGGACATTAGACCAGTGGAAATCTGTGCTTTGGTCTGATGAGTCCAAATTTGAGATCTTTGGTTCCAACCACCGTGTCTTTGTGTGACGCAGAAAAGGTGAACGGATGGACTCTACACATGCCTGGTTCCCACCGTGAACCATGGAGGAGGAGGTGTGATGGTGTGGGGGTGCTTTGCTGGTGACACTGTTGGGGATTTATTCAAAATTTAAGGCATACTGAACCAGCATGGCTACCACAGCATCTTGCAGCGGCATGCTATTCCATCCGGTTTGCATTTAGTTGGACCATCATTTATTTTTCAACAGGACAATGACCCCAAACACACCTCCACGCTGTGTAAGGGCTATTTGACCAAGAAGGAGAGTGATGGGGTGCTGCGCCAGATGACCTGGCCTCCACAGTCACCGGACCTGAACCCAATCGAGATGGTTTGGGGTGAGCTGGACCGCAGAGTGAAGGCAAAAGGGCCAACAAGTGCTAAGCATCTCTGGGAACTCCCTCAAGTCTGTTGGAAGACCATTTCAGGTGACTACGTCTTGAAGCTCATCAAGAGAATGCCAAGAGTGTGCAAAGCAGTAATCAAAGCAAAAGGTGGCTACTTTGAAGAACCTACAATATGACATATTTTCAGTTGTTTCACACTTTTTTGTTATGTATATAATTCCACATGTGTTAATTCATAGTTTTGATGCCTTCAGTGTGAATCTACAATTTTCATAGTCATGAAAATAAAGAAAACTCGTTGAATGAGAAGGTGTGTCCAAACCTTTGGTCTGCACTATATATATATAACCATTACTATATATATATATATATATATATATATATATATATATAAACCATTACAATATAATATAAAACATTACAATATACAATTTATTTAATCTATATAGCCTACCAGTCAACAGTTTTAGAACAGTAAGATTTTTAATGTTTTGAAAGAAGTCTCTTCTGCTCACCAAGCCTGCATTTATTTGATCCAGAATACCGCAAAAGCAGTTATATTGTGAAATATTTTTACTATTTAAAATAACTGTTTTCTATTTGAATATATTTTAAAATGTAATTTATTACTGTGATCAAATCAGAATTTTCAGCATCATTACTCCAGTCTTCAGTGTCTCATCCTTCAGAAATCATTCTAATATGCTGATTTGATGATTATCATTATTTAAAACATGAGTAAATTTTTTCAGTATTCTTTGATGAATAGAAGGATCCAAAGATCAGCATTTATGTGAAACAAAAAGCTTTCGCAACATTATACCCTATACCATTAAAAAAAAAAAAAAAAAGGAAAAACAATTATGGAAATTAATACTTTTATTTAGCAAGAATTTTTTTAATTCATCCAAAGTAATGATAAAGACATCATTTTACAAAAGATTTCTATTTCATATAAATGCTGTTCTCCTGGGGTCTCATTTATAAAACTATGCGTAGGATCTTTACTAAAAGTTTACGTGCGCCCAAAAGCCAAAAATGGCGTACGCCAAAAAATATTCCGATTTATAAAACCGTGCGTACGCACACCTGTAAGCAATGTTCCCTTTATAAATCACAGATCACCCGCAGATGTGCGTACGTGAACCAGCCTCATATCCCGCCCTGTACACGCCCATTTTTAACCATAAATAGTCAATGCAAATCACCTCATGATTGCTGATCAGCATGTAAATGAGAGTGGAATCCCATATATACCTGGAAAACTGGCATGCGACCCGCCAATTAATTAATCCAAGAAAGTGAAAACGTGCATTTCTGTTAGCCTAATTTTAATAATGGCGACAGGTGAGAAAAGAGGAAAAAAACGTAATTTCTCAGATACTGAGATTGAAACACTTGTAGGGGAGGTGGAGGCTCGGAAAACTGTGTTATTTGGTGGCCACAGCAGTGGGGTCACTAATAAAAAGAAGCAGTGCGAGTGGCAAAGTATTGCTTCTGCCGTCAATTGTGTCAGTGGGACAGAACGGACAGTTGCAGAATTAAAGAAAAAATGGTCCGACCTGAAGGTATACAAATTTTTTTTTTACCAACATATTACATTTGTGTTTTATTAGGCTATATACCTATATAAATAGCAATATTGATTTTCAAAAAGTTTTATTTACATGTGCTTACAGTATGCAAAATATGTGAAATAAAGATTCTCATTCATTCAAGGTGGAGGCAAAGAGAAAACTGTCCTCCCACCGCCAGAGCGTGGCTGCAACTGGTGGGGGCCCATGTACAGCTGATCTCACATCAGTGGACAGCAAAATCGCGGCTATAATTGGGGAGGTCAGCGTGTGTGGTATTGTGTCGGAAAAGGAGGGAGACACTGACGTGACTGAAACCACAGAGGAGCAAGGTTAAACCGATTTTTAATCATTAACGCTGTACATTTGAGTGTGTGGGGTGATAAATGGATAAATGTTGCCAATTGTTTGTCCTCCAGTCCTTCCGGAGTCTGAAGCTGTAAATGAACAGGAGGTTCAGGGTGAGGGGTTCTCAGATGCAGATGCACAGCGTCCGGCTCAAAGCAGTGCCCCTTCTGCATCTGGCACGTCCAAAAGTGGTCGGGTACTCACTGACGCAGTCCTGCAGTTACAGCGAGAGACCATAAACGCTGTCAACAGGGTTGCAGATGAGCTACGGCAGATGAGAGAAGTGATGCAAGAAATTGCACAATCATTAAAAGATGCAGTTAAAACATGAACCTTGAGTTTTGTCTTTCTTTACAAACGCCGCATGACATCCTCACGGATTCTTGCACCTCGTTGATATCCCTCTTGTCGGCCAGGGGGCTGTGGCTCGGGGTCGTAATGCTGGGGTAGAGGGAGATCAGGAGGGAGAGGAATACCGTTTCTCAGTGCTATATTGTGCAAAACACCACACGCCCTGACAATCTTGCAATATACTTTTGCTGGATGGTATAAAAGTCTGCCACCCGAGGCATCCAGAGCACGCCATCTGCATTTCAGGATGCCGATGGCACGCTCCACAACTGAGCGGGCACGAGAGTGGACCTCGTTATAATGAGTTTCCTCTGCGCTCTGCGGGTTTAAAAATGGGGTGAGGAGCCAGCGTCTCAGGGGGTAGCCACTGTCGCCTGCAGGTTATAATTATATTAAAAACAAAATTGTTACAGTTTCTACTTTTTAATATTGTTAAACTCACCAAGAAGCCAGCCATCACGTACTGCGCCTGCATTTAGTCTGTTCCCTACACTGCTATGTGTCAAGATAAAGGAATCATGTGTTGAACCAGGCCAGCGTGCCACAATGTTTGTGAGGGTCATGTTGGAGTCACATATGATTTGCACATTAATAGAATGCACATGCTTTCTATTAACATAAGCAAATTCATTTTCAGATGGTGCCCTTATAGCAACATGAGTGCAGTCAATTGCGCCGATTACATTTGGGAAACCAGACATTGCTGCAAATTGCGTTTTAATTTCGGCCTGTTCTCGCACAGTGTAGGGGAACCTGATGTATCGACTAACCATATTAAGTATACCATTTAAAACGACAGATATTATGGCACTCAGGGACGGCTGTGATATACCAGACCTATAGGGTGAGATGATAGATTCCAATAGAATTATTTCATATACAAAAAGGTCTTAGAGACAAATTTGAGGATTACTTATAGTTTTTTTATATTATTAATTTACCTGTCTGCCAATTCCCGCTGGAAACAGCCGGTTGCCAAGAACCCCAGAGTGGTGAGGACTTGTATTTGGACTGGGATGGCATGGTTCCGGCGTGTTGCCCTCTCTAATACTGGACCCAATTCAGCACATAGATCCAAGAGCACAGCTCTAGGGAATCTAAATCGGCTTATTAGCCAGTCATCATCATGGGCCAGGAAATCATCATGGTCCCTGAAAACTCGTTCTCTCCTTATTCTGCCATTAGCGTAATCCTCCAACAGTGCCAGGAGTGCCATCATGAAGCATTACATATCCGGGTCACCGGAGAATTTATATGTTTCTAGCAAATAGACTGATCGTTAACACCTTGACAAAATCACTTAATTAATTTGTGGGCGAAAATTTAAGACGAAAATGTTATAGTGAACACATGCTTCTTGACGGTTTTGTAATGAACACCGTAATAGTTAGGACCGATGATGAGTAGCGATTGTGCTTCATGACTGTATTTGCAGACTTTGACATTTTATGATATAGGCTATGTACATTAAGGAAAATATTTCCTTTTTACACTGTGTTCTGCAGTTCTCTAATAAAAGGGTATTTCATGCTATTCTGTAGGCTATCACATGTATCGCGCCATGTCCTCCTGTGCTCCCGTTGTGGACAATGTGACTGTAAGGCAGCGCTGATTATTATTTTATTTTACTTTTAATACATTTTGAATTACGTTTGGATTTTACTAGATGTATATAGCCTAAAACAATCGGCACAAATAACACTGTTGGATTTAATCTTCATGATAATGTGGATATAACGTATGAAATGGAGTGAAAATTAAATGTCATTCATTCTTATAATCGTTCTTCTCACATTTATTTTCTACAATCTAACTTCAGTTCACGACCTCACCATCGGTGTCGCCAATTCCCTTTGTCTCCAGAATGTGCGTACGCACGGCTCAAAGTTTGCTTAAAGGTGCGCACATTCTCCCGTCAAGTTTGTTTTTTATAGATCACAACCTTTGCGTGGGAACTGGCGTACGTACGTTTCCAGCCCCGTTTTGTGCGTACGCACGCTTTATAAATGAGGCCCCTGACCTTTCTAATCATCAAAGAAACCTGAAAAAAATCTACTCTGCTGTTTTTTTTTTTTTTGTTCTTAGTTTTTTTTTTGTTTTTTGAGCAGAAAATCAGAATATCAGAATTATTTCTGGAGGATCGTGTGAATGGAGTAATGATGCTAAAAATTCAGCTTTGAAATCTCAATAAATTACATTTTGAAATATATTCAAATAGAAATCAGTTATTGTTTTGCTGTACTTTGGATCAAATAAATGCAGGCTTGGTGAACAGAAGAGACTTCTTTAAAAAACATTAACAAGCTTACTGTTCAAAAACTTTTGATTGGTAGTGTATAGGCAACTTATATTTTTCTCTAATTTTAGGCTTTTAATTGGCTTAGAAATCTACAACCCGAATTCCGGAAAAGTTGGGACGTTTTTTACATTTTAATAAAATGAAAACTAAAGGAATTTCAAATCACATGAGCCAATATTTTATTCACAATAGAACATAGATAACGTAGCAAATGTTTAAACTGAGAAATTTTACACTTTTATCCACTTAATTAGCTCATTTAAAATTTAATGCCTGCTACAGGTCTCAAAAAAGTTGGCACGGGGGCAACAAATGGCTAAAAAAGCAAGCAGTTTTGAAAAGATTCAGCTGGGAGAACATCTAGTGATTAATTAAGTTAATTGATATCAGGTCTGTAACATGATTAGCTATAAAAGCTTTGTCTTAGAGAAGCAGAGTCTCTCAGAAGTAAAGATGGGCAGAGGCTCTCCAATCTGTGAAAGACTGCGTAAAAAAATTGTGGAAAACTTTAAAAACAATGTTCCTCAACGTCAAATTGCAAAGGCTTTGCAAATCTCATCATCTACAGTGCATAACATCATCAAAAGATTCAGAGAAACTGGAGAAATCTCTGTGCGTAAGGGACAAGGCCGGAGACCTTTATTGGATGCCTGTGGTCTTCGGGCTCTCAGACGACACTGCATCACTCATCAGCATGATTGTGTCAATGACATTACTAAATGGGCCCAGGAATACTTTCAGAAACCACTGTCGGTAAACACAATCCGCCGTGCCATCAGCAGATGCCAACTAAAGCTCTATCATGCAAAAAGGAAGCCATATGTGAACATGGTCCAGAAGCGCCGTCGTGTCCTGTGGGCCAAGGCTCATTTAAAATGGACTATTTCAAAGTGGAATAGTGTTTTATGGTCAGACGAGTCCAAATTTGACATTCTTGTTGGAAATCACGGACGCCGTGTCCTCCGGGCTAAAGAGGAGGCAGACCTTCCAGCATGTTTTCAGCGTTCAGTTCAAAAGCCAGCATCTCTGATGGTATGGGGGTGCATAAGTGCATACGGTATGGGCAGCTTGCATGTTTTGGAAGGCTCTGTGAATGCTGAAAGGTATATAAAGGTTTTAGAGCAACATATGCTTCCCTCCAAACAACGTCTATTTCAGGGAAGGCCTTGTTTATTTCAGCAGGACAATGCAAAACCACATACTGCAGCTATAACAACAGCATGGCTTCGTCGTAGAAGAGTCCGGGTGCTAACCTGGCCTGCCTGCAGTCCAGATCTTTCACCTATAGAGAACATTTTGCGCATCATTAAACGAAAAATACGTCAAAGACAACCACGAACTCTTCAGCAGCTGGAAATCTATATAAGGCAAGAATGGGACCAAATTCCAACAGCAAAACTCCGGCAACTCATAGCCTCAATGCCCAGACGTCTTCAAACTGTTTTGAAAAGAAAAGGAGATGCTACACCATGGTAAACATGCCCCGTCCCAACTATTTTGAGACCTGTAGCAGAAATCAAAATTGAAATGAGCTCATTTTGTGCATAAAATTGTAAACTTTCTCAGTTTAAACATTTTCTATGTTATCTATGTTCTATTGTGAATAAAATATTTGCTCATGTGATTTGAAAGTCTTTTAGTTTTCATTTTATTAAAATTTAAAAAACGTCCCAACTTTTCCGGAATTCGGGTTGTATAACTGCTGAACAATAACAATGTTTATATACACTACAAATACTTTTTTTTATCACATAATAAGGCAGAATAGTTTCTGTACTGTAATAGCACTGCATTGTTCATATACTTTTTATCACCTGCTGGAGATGACTTGAAAAACCATATTGTCGCAATCGTATGTTTAATGTGTTCGTGTTTCCAAAAGTGTCTGTTTTCTGTGAAAACAACTGTTTTCACACAGCATAGCTAGATGCTTTTGTCCATATTAGGAGTTTCCTGGTATGATTTTCTGCGCGAGAGCGCCCTCTGGCTTCGAGTATGAATGAAACACACACTGCAGGAGAGTTTAGTACTCCGTGATGTCCATCTTGTCTTCTGGGTCCGAATAAAATATCAGATAATGCGCAGACAATCCTGTCTCTTTGAGTCTAAGTCTATATTAATTCACACCAGCTCCTGAAAACCTCCATGCGAACACACCGAAAAAGTGCGGGGGACGAATTTCCGTGATATTAAAAGTGGGGGGTAATCTACGCCCCTGGCAGCAGCAGCACTGTCACTTCACAAAACACACGACACACACGGCAAACTGATTTTGTAATTTTTGAAGCATGTAGATTACTTTTTTGTTTTGTAAAGTTATCATCATGTGGCGAACACAGTAGATAAGACGTGTTTAGAGGCTTCAATCCTCGTGAAGTTTCGCGTTCAGGCTCACCTTGTTCGGCTGAGATGGGGATGGGGGACGTGGGTGTGCAGCAGCTGCTGAATCTGTGTCTATGAGACATGATAACCTGGAGACAGCACAGCAGAGATGTATTGTTGGATGTAAATCATAATTCAATCAGGACCACTTTCGTCAAGTATATTACATGTATAGTACAACCCGAATTCCGGAAAAGTTGGGACGTTTTTTAAATTTTAATAAAATGAAAACGAAAAGACTTTCAAATCACATGAGCCAATATTTTATTCACAATAGAACATAGATAACATAGCAAATGTTTAAACTGAGAAAGTTTACAATTTTATGCACAAAATGAGCTCATTTCAATTTTGATTTCTGCTACAGGTCTCAAAATAGTTGGGACGGGGCATGTTTACCATGGTGTAGCATCTCCTTTTCTTTTCAAAACAGTTTGAAGACGTCTGGGCATTGAGGCTATGAGTTGCTGGAGTTTTGCTGTTGGAATTTGGTCCCATTCTTGCCTCATATATATTTCCAGCTGCTGAAGAGTTCGTGGTCGTCTTTGACGTATTTTTTGTTTAATGATGCGCCAAATGTTCTCTATAGGTGAAAGATCTGGACTGCAGGCAGGCCAGGTGAGCACCCGGACTCTTCTACGACGAAGCCATGCTGTTGTTATAGCTGCAGTATGTGGTTTTGCATTGTCCTGCTGAAATAAACAAGGCCTTCCCTGAAATAGACGTTGTTTGGAGGGAAGCATATGTTGTTCTAAAACCTTTATATACCTTTCAGCATTCACAGAGCCTTCCAAAACATGCAAGCTGCCCATACCGTATGCACTTATGCACCCCCATACCATCAGAGATGCTGGCTTTTGAACTGAACGCTGATAACATGCTGGAAGGTCTCCCTCCTCTTTAGCCCGGAGGACACGGCGTCCGTGATTTCCAACAAGAATGTCAAATTTGGACTCGTCTGACCATAAAACACTATTCCACTTTGAAATAGTCCATTTTAAATGAGCCTTGGCCCACAGGACACGACGGCGCTTCTGGACCATGTTCACATATGGCTTCCTTTTTGCATGATAGAGCTTTAGTTGGCATCTGCTGATGGCACGGCGGATTGTGTTTACCGACAGTGGTTTCTGAAAGTATTCCTGGGCCCATTTAGTAATGTCATTGACACAATCATGCCGATGAGTGATGCAGTGTCGTCTGAGAGCCCGAAGACCAAGGGCATCCAATAAAGGTCTCCGGCCTTGTCCCTTACGCACAGAGATTTCTCCAGTTTCTCTGAATCTTTTGATGATGTTATGCACTGTAGATGATGAGATTTGCAAAGCCTTTGCAATTTGACGTTGAGGAACATTGTTTTTAAAGTTTTCCACAATTTTTTTACGCAGTCTTTCACAGATTGGAGAGCCTCTGCCCATCTTTACTTCTGAGAGACTCTGCTTCTCTAAGACAAAGCTTTTATAGCTAATCATGTTACAGACCTGATATCAGTTAACTTAATTAATCACTAGATGTTCTCCCAGCTGAATCTTTTCAAAACTGCTTGCTTTTTTAGCCATTTGTTGCCCCCGTGCCAACTTTTTTGAGACCTGTAGCAGGCATTAAATTTTAAATGAGCTAATTAAGTGGATAATAGTGTAAAATTTCTCAGTTTAAACATTTGCTACGTTATCTATGTTCTATTGTGAATAAAATATTGGCACATGTGATTTGAAATTCCTTTAGTTTTCATTTTATTAAAATTTAAAAAACGTCCCAACTTTTCCGGAATTCGGGTTGTACATGTATTTCGTTACTCCCCAGCCCTACATATTCCACACCCCTATGTTTAGATTTTTATAATGCATTGTATTCTTATCTGATCTGTCAGATACTTGGGCCACATCATATCCCAGCACAGAGTTGAAACTGCCCAGCAAAGGTGGAAGAAACCTGGCCTAGGCCGAAGAATCTTAAGGAGCTCAGGGCCCGGTTCCCAGATAACGCTCACTCTTAGCGCGCTAAGAAGACTCGAAAGATATATCTTACCAAAGTTGTTTATTTTCCTAAGTGTGTTCCCCGAAGTGTCCCTTAGGAAGCTTCTTAACACGCTGCCTCTTACATCCAATGTTACAAAGGCGCTGTCCCGAGTGAGGGTGCTGAATTATTTGGCAACGATTGCTCAGGAATCGATTTTCCACTTCACGTGAAGGTGCATTACAGCGTTAAGAAAGACAACACGTTCTATGCAAATGAAACATTCCTCAAATATTCCAGTAACATTTATTTTAACATAGTTTAAGTTATCAGTAAAATATAGACTATAAATTAAATTATCAAATGGTCAGTAATATGTTCACACGATATGTTGTGACGGTTAGACGAATCGGGTATCCCTCGCTAATCATCCACCCTCCTTATCCCGTTGTGCCACTTGTGCCGCTTCTTGACATGGGTTTAACAACTTCTAAAAATGATTTAATACACTTTTATATTAATGGCAAGGTACTTTACAATCAGAATTAATTGGCAAGCAGCTGCAGATATTTCTGTTTAAAGCGGTATTGATTGCCATTGGTTAATGTTTTCAATAAAAAGCAACCTATCTACAATGAACAGAGAGAGAGAGAGAGAGAGTTAGATACAGAATATGGTGGGGAAGCAACATAAAAGAGGGCACGAGCTTCTCGTCAGAGGAACTTGAAGTTTTGCTGGACCTTGCCACCAGGTCGGAGATCACACCCCTATGCTCCGCTATAACCTGCACGTTTATGGGCGCATATCCCTTTCGCGATATATACGCCTGATCAATCACAGATGGATTGGCGATAGGCATGAGTGTGCCATCCACCAGGCCCAAAACTCCAGCAATGGTATGACAGCCCTGCTGCACCTCCTGATGTGTTGCCGGCAGATGGATGTAATCCCCGGCATGGCGCAGAAGGGCGTTGGTGACAGTGTGGAAGCACCTCCACACCAAGGTCTTGCTTAGTCCGTAGCACTCTCCCAGGACCTCGATGAAGCTCTCTGTAGCAAAAGAATCTTAGCTGCAAGCAGCTGGACTTCAGGGCTTAAAGCAAAATTCCGCTGCATTAGCCTGGCAAGCGCAGGTCTGAGAAGGTCCAGGAGCTCCAAAATGAGTCGATTTTTTTTTTTTAAATAGCCACGTCAGGCAAAATGTCAAAAGGGATTAAGTTTTGCCAAATAAAAAAATTGACATGGACTAAACATAAAGTCAACTTCATAAATAGGCCTGTATCCATTGCGAACATATTTTATTATTAGTCTTAAAATGTCCCTAACATAAAATCATTGCAGTGGAACATTGTCAACATAGTTTGACTTGTGCTGAGCTGATTTCTAAAGATTGCTACACAGTGGCGGTGACTAGCGTCTTGAGCTCAAACAACGCTAAGAGAGAGCTTACAAATGGTCCAGACCAACCTTACGAAAGTGTGACTTACAGAAGATATACTTAGCGTACAAACGTGTCGGGAATCGTGCCATAACGTTAAGAGAGAGGTTAAGGAATAGGTTAAGAACTACTTAGCGAAAAGAACGTTTTGGGGAACCGGGCCCTGATCTTTATTTGGATTCTCTGGTTACTATTGTACAAGATTATTTATAAATTGTGAATCCCATAAATTATATCACTCCTGGGTACCCTCTACTGCAGAAAAGTTGCAAGAAAAAGACAGATGAGAAAAAGCAGTCCTTTAATCCAAAAGAACAGTTTGGAAAATGATGGACTCAAGATTGTCAATGGGCATTCAATACTGTCATTGCGAAACTCACCTCTGCTCCAGTATTGAAATTTGACAACCCCAATCTCCCGTATGTGTTGCACACAAATGCCAGCACAATTGGCCTTGGTTCAGCATTATACCAAGAGCTTAGATGGACAGATGAGAGTTATCGCATTTGCAAGTAGAATACTTACCCGGAGTGAGTCAAAGTACCCCGCCCACAAGTTGGAGTTTTTGGCATTGAAATGGGCCATGACGACCAAGTTCAATGACTACCTGTATGGGGCTGAATTCACAGTAATAACTCACAGTAACCCATTGACCTACCTCTTACCCTTCTCAACATTAGATGCCACCAGCTACAGATGGTTGTCAAGTTTATCAAAATTCACCTTCAAGATACTGTACCAAGCTGGGAGTGGAAACCAGGTTGTGGATGGACTAACTAGACGCCCGCAAACAGAAATTCCAGATGAACTGGAGACACAAAAAGTGAGGGAAAGAATTAGACAGTTCACTCACCATCACCTGATAGAAGAACCATCAATGATTGTCTCAGAAGAGGTGGTTAAAGCTATCTGTGAGCGTCAACAAATTGGTCAGTCTTGTGACGATAGTCTTGTGACGATCAATAGGATGATGCTTACCAGACTGCAGAGATTCCCCAGCTGTCTGAAGACAGGATGTGAGTTTGAGTCTCGGGGCTGGCAGGAATGGGCTAGTTGCATATCTCCGCCATCTTGGATTTCCGGTCTTGCGAGTGTGTGCAAAGATACTTCAGGCTGTGCTAAACATGAGTGCAGAGAACCGGAGAAATCCAAATATTACCTTCCTTCTATATGTTTACTGGATTTATAATATCACTTCAAATGCAAATAAGATATACACTGCTATTATTACTATACTATAAATGTTAACTGAGCCAGTGGATTTGAAACCTGTGTATGTTTGGGTCTGGTGAATGAATTAAATACACAAATGTTCCCTACTGTTCACAAAATGAAAGTTGAACTCATGGTGTGTATACACAGCTACATAATGTATTTTTATCTTACCAATTATGTAAATGTACAACATTTATCGAAAATGTTTGAATTACATTGGTTTTTTTAAATGAAATATTTACCTCGTGAGACGTGGGCTGCGATTTATCATCACAAGTATCCATTTCTCAATTGTGCCCATCAGTTTGTTTCATCATTATTTTCACAACATATTTTATTATTTTACACAGTTAAGTAATACAGTCGTGGCCAAAAGTTTTGAGAATTACATAAATATTAGTTTTCAAAAAGTTTGCTGCTAAACTGCTTTTAGATCTTTGTTTCAGTGATGTACTGAAATAGTCTGCCATTCTAACCCAATCAGCCTGACATAATGATCTCCAGCCTTGTGCTCGTCAACATACTCACCTGAGTTAACAAGACGATTACTGAAATGATCTCAGCAGGTCCTTTAATGACAGCAAGGAAATGCAGTGGAAAGGTTTTTTTGGGATTAAGTTCATTTTCATGGCAAAGAAGGACTATGCAATTCATCTGATCACTCTTCATAACATTCTGGAGTATATGCAAATTGCTATTATAAAAGCTTAAGCAGCAACTTTTCCAATTTCCAATATTTATGTAATTCTCAAAACTTTTGGCCACGACTGTACATGACTAATTTTAATATATGTTTTATCTGATAATTAATGCAAAAGAATATACAATATACATGCGCTGCTCATAGAAAGATAATGATTAATGCTGCAGATCTTTCACAAAACAAATAAATATTGATAAAAACACACATGAATGCAAACAGCGATCTTTTAATTTATGCAAACCTACCATAATTACATTACTTTTAATTGTATAGTTACAGTTATAAATTGTTAAAAAATAAAAACATGCTTTATCAGAAATCTCTGTGCATCTCGTTTGCCAGTCAGAAACCTTGATCTTACATAACAGTCAGAACAAAATCAGCTCTTCGAAAATGTAAAGTATTGCATATTTGAGTGGTTTGTGTCTGAAAGAAAAAATCTCTGTGGACTGATTAACCTGACGCTGACTCTGATCCGCATAATCAACAGAAGAATAAAGCAATCTCTGCGTTTTATCTTGATGAATTTCCACAAAGAGGTATGCAACAATGTAGGGAGGATGTTGAAATTTGAAAATCATTAATTATATACATCTAACCAAGTTTCGTATGTAAGTTTCCCTTACAGTAAATGCGAGCATCGCAAGACCAGAAGTAAGTATGCACACATCGCTGAAGCTCACCGGCACCATCTTGTGCACCGAGCCCATTGTAGGTGGGGGAGGGAATGTACAGCGCTCTCTCCCACCTTCAATACTTGCCTTGAGCAAGGCACCAAACTGCTCCCCGGGTGCCGTAGCATAAATGGCTGGCCACTGCTCCGGGTGTGTGTTCACAGTGTGTGTTCAATGCTGTGTGTGTGCACTTTGGATGGGTTTAATGCAGAGCATGAATTCCGAGTATGGGTCACCATACTTGGCTGTATATCATGTCACTTTCTAGTAAGTTACGTCTGTGTGTGAAGACAGTAGCGCAAATCCTTGGATGAATGTTACGAAGTGAAATAAACTTATAACGTTGAATCGAATTTAAATAAAGTTGCATAAACTTCAACTTTACCGTTCAGTGCACTGATGTCAGACTCATTTTGGATAATAAAGTTTATTGTTAAATTGTTAAATGCCCTGCCTCCATTATATATCTTTGTCATGTCATTGTAAGTGTTTGATCACCACATCTGAGTGATCATTGCAAAAGAAATGCAAAACAACAACAAAAACATACTGACAAATGGGTCACCATTCAGATTTAAATAAGCAAATACTAGAAAGGGTATGTGATCATTATTGCAGGGATTAATATGATGCTTCTGGCATGTAATTTGTTAGCAACTATTAACATTCTTTTAACTCTAACTGGAGCAGTGTGTAGCTTTTAACATATCTCTCCACACTGGTGTTTTTAAACCATTTATATGCTCATATAACTCCACTACTTAAGAAACCCACCCTCAACCCATCTCTTTTAGAGAACAACAGACCAGTTTCCCTTCTTCCTTTCATTGCAAAAACACTTGAACGAGCTGTGTTCAACCATGTCTCTGCCTTTTTCACACAGAAAAACCTCCTTGACATCAACCAATCTGGCTTCAGAAATCGACATTCATCTGAGAGTGCCTTGCTCTCAGATGTTAAAGCCCTAACACTGGCAAGAGCGGAATCCAAATCTTCAAAATTTATCTTGCTTGATCTGTCAGCTGCTGTTGACATGGTTAACCACCAGATCCTCCTCTCAACCCTCCTGGCAAAGGGCATCTCAGGATCCACACTCCAGTGGTTTGAGTCTTACCTATCAGATAGGTCCTTCAAAGTATCTTGGAGAGGTGAGGTATCCAAGTCTCAACATCTAACTACCTGGGTGTCTCAGGCCTCAGTTCTTGGACCACTTCTCTTTTCTGTCTACATGGCATCATAAGGTTCTGTCATTCATAAACATGGCTTTTCATACCATTGCTATGGTGATGACACTCAATTATACCTCTCATTCCATCCTGATGATCCAATGGTAGCTGCTTACATCTCAGCTTGTCTAACAGACATTTCTTGCTGGATGAAGGACCACACCTTCTACTCAACCTTACCAAGACAGAACTGCTTGTGGTTTCATCAAACCCATTGTTTCAACACAATTTCACCATCAAGTTAGGCACATCAACCATAACTCCTGAAAAAACAGCCAGAAACCTTGGAGTTATGATTGATGATCAGCGAACTTTCTAAAACCAGATTGCTAAAACTTTCCGGTCCTGCAGATTTGCTTTATTCAACATAAAGAAGATCAGGCCATTCATTTTGGAACATGCTGCACAACTCCTTGTTCAAGCTCTTGTTCTGACCAGGCTGGACTATTGCAATGCTCTCTTTGTCACAGTGTCTGGGTTGTGTTCCCTGGGTTTCCACTAGGTGTCCTCAGTTCCCACGGTGTTTATCATATTATCACTTCCTGTCTCCTTATTTGGTCACCTTCCTCCTTGTTTAGTTAATTGATTGTTCCCCACCTGTCTCCTGTTTCCCCATTATCCTTTTGTGTATATAACCCGGTCTGTCTTAGTATGTGTCATGGAGTCGTTGTTTATTCATGTCCGTCAGTTCGTGCCCTTGCCTTGTCTTCTTGTTTAGTTTAGTTTATGTTTTGTTTGGATATTCTGGTTTTGACCCTGCCTGGACTGTTTACCCCTGTGGATTACCCTTTAATAAATGACTTACCTGCAAATTGGTTCCCTCTCCTGTGTTATCTGTAACACCGAACGTGACAGAACGACTCCGTCCCACTAGGAACCAGCGGTATGTCATTTTTCCGTTCCCCAGCCAAGATGGCGTAGCGGCAAACCAAGTACCTTCGGTTGATCGCCCTCCGCCAAGAGGGCAATGAAGTGGGTGCCCTGGCTCAGGTGTTCTGGTCCCTGGCCGAGGGCATGGGCTACAACGATGCGGCCCTCAAGGACTATTTTAATGGCGGGCTGGATGATCCAGTGTCTCAGGAGGAGATGGCGCAGTTAGAGACACTGGAATTCTGGGAATTTGTGCGCTACCTGCAGCATCGGCTTTGGTGGGATGCCCCAGCCACTTCTGTCTCTTCCGGCGGGGTGGTCGTCAGCCCAGCACCACTGCCCAGGATGGCAACCAGCCAAGCACCACAACCCAAGATGGCCGCCAGTCCAGCACCACTGCCCAGGATGGCTACCAGCCAAGCGCCACGGCACAAGATGGCCGCTAACCCAGCGCCAATGCCCAAATTGGCCACCGTTCCAGCGCCACAGCCCAAGATGGCCGCCAGCCCAGCGCCAATGCCCAAATTGGCCACCGGTTCAGCGCCACAGCACCAGATGGCCATCAGTCCAGTGCCACAGCACCAGATGGCCGTCAGTCCAGCGCCACAGCACCAGATGGCCGTCAGTCCAGCGCCACAGCACAAGATGGCCATCAGTCCAGCGCCACTGCACAAGATGGCCGCTAACCAAGCGCCAATGCCCAAATTGGCCACTGGTCCAGTGCCACAGTACAAGATGGCCGCCAGTCCAGCGCCACAACCCCAGATGGCCGCCAGCCCAGCACCACAGTACAAGATGGCCGCCTGTCCAGAGTCATGGCCCAAGATGGCTGCTTGCCCAGCGCCGCTGCACAGGATGAGAGTCTCAGCTGACCCTCCGGAGTCGATTCAGGTGTCAGTTGACCCTCCGGAGTCGAGTCAGGTGCCTGTGAACTCCCCGGAGTCGAGTCAGGTGCCTGTGAACTCCCCGGAGTCGAGTCAGGTGCCTGTGAACTCCCCGGAGTCGAGTCAGGTGCCTGTGAACTCCCCGGAGTCGAGTCAGGTGCCTGTGAACTCCCCGGAGTCGAGTCAGGTGCCTGTGAACTCCCCGGAGTCGAGTCAGGTGCCTGTGAACTCCCCGGAGTCGAGTCAGGTGCCAGTGAACTCTCCAGAGTCGAGTCAGGTGCCAGTGAACCTTCCAGAGTCGAGTCAGGTGCCAGTGAACTCTCCAGAGTCGAGTCAGGTGCCAGTGAACTCTCCAGAGTCGAGTCAGGTGCCAGTGAACTCTCCAGAGTCGAGTCAGGTTCCAGGGAACTCTCCAGAGTCGAGTCAGGTGCCAGGGAACTCTCCAGAGTCAGGGCTAGTCACCGATGACCCTCCCGAGGCAGGGCTAGTCACCGCTGATCCTCCAGAGTCAGGGCTAGTCACCGCTGATCCTCCAGAGTCAGGGCTAGTCACCGCTGATCCTCCAGAGTCAGGGCTAGTCACCGCTGATCCTCCAGAGTCAGGGCTAGTCACCGCTGATCCTCCAGAGTCAGGGCTAGTCACCGCTGATCCTCCAGAGTCAGGGCTAGTCACCGCTGATCCTCCAGAGTCAGGGCTAGTCACCGTTGACCTTTCAGAGTCAGGGCTAGTCACCGTTGACCTTTCAGAGTCAAGTCAAGTCACCGGTGATCTTCAAGGACTGAGTCAAGTCACCGGTGATCTTCAAGGACTGAGTCAAGTCACCGATGATCTTCAAGAACTGAGTCAAGTCACCTCTGATCTTCATGAACAAAGGCAAGTCACCTCTGATCTTCATGAACAAAGGCAAGTCACCATTGATCTTCATGAACAAATGCAAGTCACCAATGATCTTCATGAGCAGTGTCAGGCCAGCACCGATCTTCTGGAGTCCAGTAGAGACACCATGGAATTACCAGAGTCTCGTCCTCCCGTTGATCCGGCCGCACGGAAGTGGTGGGCTTCTGATCCGCCCTGGGGGCTTTGTGCATCGACCACAGGGATGTGGTGGTCTTCTGCTCCGCCCTGGAGGGCTTCCGCTTTGACCACAGGGGGGTGGTGGTCTTCTGCTCCGTCCTGGGGGCCTTCCGCCCTGACCACATGGTGGTGGTGGTCTTCTGCTCCGCCCTGGGGAACACCAGCCTCGACCACAAGGATGTGGTGGTCTTCTGCTCCGCCCTGGGGAACTCTGGCCTCGACCACAAGGTTGTGGTGGTCTTCTGCTCCGCCCTGGGGGGCTTCCGCTCTGACCACACGGACGTGGTGGTCTTCTGCTCCGCCCTGGGGGGCTTCCGCTCTGACCACACGGATATGGTGGTCTTCTGCTCCGCCCTGGGGGGTGCTTGCCCTGACTACACGGTTGTGGTGGTCTTCCGCTCTACCCTGGAGGACTCTGGCCTTGACCACAAGGGTGTGGTGGTCTTCTGCTCCACCCTGGGGGGCTTCATGTTGTTTTTTCCTTTTGTTTTTGTGTTAATGTCTGTCCCTGTTCCTTTCTGTTAGTCTGGCCCTCCGTCCCTACCCCTGAACCTCCTCCGGTCCTCCTCCCTCCTGGTCTTTCTGTGTTGTGTTTACATTCTGGTGCCTGTTCCCCATGTTTTTCTTTTCTGGCCCTCCGTCCCTCCCCCTGAGCCTCCACCTGTCCGCATCCCTCCTGGTCTCTGTTTTGTGTCTGTCTTGGAGCGTCTGGGAGCCGCTCCGTAGAAGGGGGGTACTGCCACAGTGTCTGGGTTGTGTTCCCTGGGTTTCCACTAGGTGTCCTCAGTTCCCACGGTGTTTATCATATTATCACTTCCTGTCTCCTTATTTGGTCACCTTCCTCCTTGTTTAGTTAATTGATTGTTCCCCACCTGTCTTCTGTTTCCCCATTATCCTTTTGTGTATATAACCCGGTCTGTCTTAGTATGTGTCACGGAGTCGTTGTTTATTCATGTCCGTCAGTTCGTGCCCTTGCCTTGTCTTCTTGTTTAGTTTAGTTTGTTTTGTTTGGATATTCTGGTTTTGACCCTGCCTGGACTGTTTACCCCTGTGGATTACCCTTTAATAAATGACTTACCTGCAAATTGGTTCCCTCTCCTGTGTTATCTGTAACACCGAACGTGACACTCTTAGCAGATCTTCCAGCCCTTTCTCTCAAATCTTTACAATTAATCCACAACGCGGCAGCAAAATAAATTTTTAATGAGAGAAAAAGAATACATGTCACACCTCTGTTTATCAATTTGCACTGGCTACCAATAGCTGCTTGCATAAAATTAAAAGCATTGATGTTTGCCTACAAAACCACTACTGGCTCTGCACCCCTTTACCTAAATTCATTACTTCAGACTTATGTGCCCTCTAGACGCTTGCATTCTGAAAGTGAACGTTGCTTGATTGTGCCATCCCAAAGAAGCACAAAGTCATTTTTATTTGACCCTCGGGAACTCTAGCATTCTCTATTCTAATTATATTCTTTAAAAAAAAAAATCTAGCTAGCTATCTAATCTTTTTGTATTCTATCTGCTTATTTATAATGTATTATGTTTCATTTATTAGACAATTAACAAAAGCAAAAATCTGTTTTCTTTTTATTTATTATATTATTTAAAGGCCCTTGCTATGTGTACTGCGTTAAGCAAACTGATACTTGTAGCACTTGTACATCATTGCTCTTTTGTTGTTTTTGATTGCTTCCATTGTCCTCATTTATAAGTCGCTTTGGATAAAAGCGTCTGCTAAATGACTAAATGGAAATGTAAAATCCTGCTACAGTATGTAGCTGTTGCTAACAAATGCCTCAGCAATGTCTTTATTATTATTATTATTATTTACATTAAATCATTTGTTTCACTTTATTTTTTTAATTATTGCTTGAGCAGACAGATTTCGTTGTCTTTTCAGACACCTATGCAGGGCTCTCAAGTTATAGCAAAAATTTAGAGTGAGATTACTTCAGTTAGGGGATGGGCCACACAAAGGGTGTGGGGCACACAAATGGGAGGAGCCACTAAAAGGGGAAGAGCCACTCAAACATTTGCAGCACCCTATTCTCTCAAGTTTTTGCTAGCGGTTCATTTTTACCTGTTGCTCATAATTGACCAGCTCAAATAGAAATGATAGATTTATGCATTTCAAAAATACAAATGTTTTAAAAAGAAAAAGAAATTAAGTCCCAAGCGAGTCAACTGAACAGCAGTACTCATTGTATATGCTGTAAACATATAGTAGAATTGCAGTACTTTCCCTGCAGATGTATGTCAAGCTGTGAGTGTGTGTATGTTAGAGAGAGAGAGAGAGTACACATTTAAACTTTGTGTTTTGTTGTTGTTGTTGTTGTTGTAAGTTTTAGTTGCAGATTTTGATGCTTGATGACAGGGGTAGAGGGCTTTTATGCTGTTCACATACAGTAGAATTGCAGAACTTGCCCTACAGATGTATGTCAAGCTGTGAGTGTGTGTATGTGTGTGAGAGAGAGAGTACACATTTCAGCTTATGTTTTTTTTTCTTGTAATTGTTTGTTGCACATTTTGATGCTTGATGACAGGGGTAGAGGGCTCCCACATAAAGCACCATCACTATAGTTAATAGTGCTCCATCCAGAGTCAAACTCTTTCTAGTTTTGGTTTTGTTCAAACTGACCATGTAGAAAACACTCTCTGCACCTGCATCTGAGTGGGAAAGCCACAGTGCTTTATATGAGAGCCCTCTCTACCTGTCATCAAGGCAGAAAAAAAATACAATGTGTACTCTCATTTTCTCTCATTCATTAGATCTTGCTCTTTGAACTTACGTTCTGTGTGCGCATGCACGCTCGCATCCATGTTGCTTAGTAACAGATGGGACCACCTTGTTTACTTGGAAAAAACAACTGGTTTGGCTGGTAGGTGGCATTTAACTCTGTAATCTCTGGACTCGGCCATAAAGCCAGTGTTGGAAAGGTCTCATATGTAACAGGCCGAGCGGTGTAAGTGCCTCTGCGACCGCCATATGCCCCAGGAACCTCTGTAAAAGTTTCAGTGGGACCTCTGTCCTGGCCTTGAACGTATTCCAAGCAGGCTAGCACTGACCGTGCATGTTCTTTCTGTCTGTTCAAACGAATCCAACTACATACCAAGAAAAGAGATCCTCTGTGTCGGCAAGAGTTTGCACTTTTCCCAGTTGGCCCGAAGGCCCAACAGGCTGAGATGCCAGAGCACCAGGTCCCTGTAAGGGAAACAGGTCAATTTAGCTCAAAGGGAATCATTTAAGATTTTAAAAGGAATTTGTTTACTGTGTTGAGACGTGCTGCGTTTGGTCTCGTACTCTATCGCATACATTGTCAGTGTTGTGCGCTTGCTTAGACCTTTGTTTTGATAAACAGTAAAGTGCGTACAGCTGGGAATTCAATTTCCATTTTGTCGGGTATTAAAAAAGATTAGTATACCGCTGCAGTGGTCGCGGCAGCCCTCCAGTTAAGCCCTCCTCGTGTGAAGACCGAAGAGTGTAAAGACCATCGACTACCGTGCGACTCCATCGGGCAGGGACACCGGCAGGGAATATAAGTATTGTTTTGATTAATCCCTTTTTCCTTCTCGTTGTTTCATTTCTGTTTCAGTTGTTTTTTGTTTATAACCAATTCTTACTAAGTGTTTCCAGATCCCTACTATCACTACCACTCGCAAACCACACATCACACAATGTAGGCAGCGCAATCTTAACAACCTGCGCACTTTGCCTATATCTGCTAATACACTACTTTCTTTTTCTATTGGTCTCTGGAATTGCCAGTCTGCTGTAAACAAAGCCGATTTCATTACTTCTATTATTAGTCATTCACAGCTTAATATCATGGCCCTAACAGAGACCTGGATCAAACCAGAGGACACTGCTACACCTGCAGAACTCTCCAATAATTTCAAGTGAACGTCGCTTGATTTTGCCATCCCAAAGAAACACAAAGTCACTTTTACGGACTTTTAAATTAAATGTTCCCTCCTGGTGGAATGACCTCCCCAACTCAATCCGAGCAGCTGAGTCCTTAGCCATCTTCAAGAATTGGCTTAAAACACATCTCTTCCATCTTTATTTGACCTTCTAACTTTAACACTCACTATTCTAATTCTATTCTTAAAAAAAAATCTAACTACCTTTCTAATCTTGTTGTATTCTATTTTCTTTTCATTTATTATGCAATTGTGTGTGTGTGTGTGCGTGCATGCGTGTGCGTGTGTGTGTGTGTGTGTGTGTGTGTGTGTGTGTGTGTGTGTGTGTGTGTAAAGACCTCTAACACTAGGGTTAGGGTCAGGGTTAGCCTAGGGGTTAGGGTTAGGGTTAGGCTAACCCTAACATATAAATGAATATGGAGTTAAGCAATGGACTGATATTCATTTATAAGTCTTTTTGAGTTCATTAAAAGACTTTCTTTAAGTTCTTGTGCCATTTTCCGCCATAAGGATTTCTGTGGAGACCAGAGGTTAACCTGTTAGCCAGCACCCCCCCATTATGGGACTCACAGCTGAAAGTGCTCTACCTAACTTATAATTGAAACAGTTTCCTACTTCAGTGTGTTACAAAAATAATTTTGGTGTCTTTGAAAAGAAGACCCTTTGGGCTTTACTTTTTATCAATTAGATTTGATAATGCTCAAAAATATTAAAAGTTATAGACACTGAAGTGCCTTGAATTTTTTTTTTACCACACTTACATTTTTTTATTTGATATAAAAATACATGAAATAAGTCCTGGAGCAATCTAGAAAAGTAATGGGTTGAAAGTCACATGTCTCTGAATCTGAATAAGATATCATGAAAAATGAGACTCCTGCTAATATTTTTATGAGACTATGTCTACACCCCCCAAATATATATTAAAAAAATATATATTTACCAACAGTATTGAAGGCTTCTACAAACTATTTAGTCAGTAAACATACCACTGCATAGTTTTTTTCAATTATAAAACACTAGACAGAAACTTAGACATCATATAAGTGATTTATTTGAGCACTAGAAAAATACAATAAGAATAATTTGAGTAAGAAAAATAAGAATAATAAGAAAAAAAAAAGATTTAACTTTGTTTGCCAATTACAGAAAATCATGAGATTGCTAGAAATGCAGCATTTACAATTAATTACGATGCAAATAGGTGCTGATGGCCACTTATACAGATGGTAATAACACAAAGGCGCGTAAAGTAAATAATCCACTCTCTCTATTCATATAGACATTCTCACTTTGATAGCCGTGATCAGGGGCGGATCTACCGGGGTGGCATAGGGTGGCAAATGCCACCCTAAAAGAAAGCCTTGCCACCCCTGCTGCCACCCCAGTTGGCAGCAAAAAATTAAAAGTTATGGCCAATTTGAAAATTCACGAGCGCGAATCTCCAATGTCCGACTGCAGTGAATGCAGCAAGCACAAAGGGATGACAGAGCGGCAAGAGACTGGTTTGTTTGGAAAACTTTATCCAGGAGACACAGGAGGAAAGAGGTAAATTTATTATCTATCTATCAAGAAATTAAGCTATAATAAAAGCACAGACTTTGAGATGATAAATAACTATAAATAACCACTTTTAAAAAGCGTGAGGATACATAACTTTGTTTTGTGTCAGAACTTTCACACTTTCGTTCATAAATTCACCCCGTCTGTGTTTGAAAAGCGGCAGGATTGAATCGCGGAATTCAGTCACAAATGAAACTTGCTGTATAAAGCAGAACGCCGGAATAAGGCAATTTTTGAATGAATAAATCAAAAGTAGGGCTGTGCATTTAAATTAGATCTCGATGTGGACTAGTGTCTGTGAATATTAAAGGTCTCTACACGTCTCTGGGAATGAGTGCTCAATGTGTGCTCTACTACACACACACACACTGACACACGCGTGGTGTTTTCAGCTTTCACACATGATGTAGGCTACACGTGCATGTCAGCGCGGAGTATTTCACCATTTCATTTGATAAACCTATCGTCATTCATTCGTATCGTATACAACGACTAGGTGCGTTTACATGGACACTTTTTGCTTCCATCAGATTGAATTCATTCTGATTGACGAATCCGAACGTAGTGTTTACATGAGCACTGAATAAAGTGATCGGGTTGATATGCGCGTTTACATGCCACAGGTTCTGATCGGATTTACTCTTTTGACATGCGCACACTGCATGAATATAAAGAATTCCCCGCTGCTGTTGCATGCTGTTTAAAAAAGCACACATGATATTTATCTACTTCGGGTCCTAATTAGGCGACAACCAGCACATGAACTGTTGTGCTGCTTTACATTACTTAAAAAAAAAAAAAAAACACGCTATGTCTACGTCACTGTGCATGCGCAGTACTTTCCAGTTTCGGTTTATCAATCCGATCAAGTGTCTTAGGCTAAATGTAGCTCTTGACTGGTTGACTTAGATGGTGATCAACACTAAACAGTAATAAATCAGTTGAGTCTCCCCAGCTGTAAATGTCATTGGCTGTTAAAGTCTCGTGTTTCTTATAATAAATTGGCATGTTGATAACACTTAACCTTTTATATGGTATGGTCACTTATTCCTTATATGAACTGTTTCAAATGCAAGACATTGATTGCATGAGATTAAGTTTGTAAATGGCAGCCTGTGCCCTTTTGTAGTGTGCACATATATATTATTTATCACCAAACTGTGATAACTGTGACTAAATTCAGTATATATACGTCTGCCATCTGTTGCCACCCCTCAAATATTCCTGCCCCCTTCTCGCCGCCCCATCAATATTTTTCTAGATCCGCCCCTGGCCGTTATCATACAGTAATATCGAGCTGATTTGGGCTGATTTGCACTCAAACAGATGGTAATCATGCAGATACATTCACATTCAACATAAAACACACTCTCACATATATAAAAACTGTTGAAAAATAAAACAAACAAAGAAAAAGGCGATTGCTATAAGTTCCGCCTCCATCAGCTGACAGGTGCATCAGAGCGCGTCACGAGCCGTCACGAGAGAGCGCCAAAATTCAAATAGGCTATCTTTCACCTATCTTTCATTCATTCTTTTTTTCCAGTGGATTGTCTCATTCTGTTTGTGACAGTACGCTGCAAAACCATGCCATTTTTTTTACTACGCAGTTTCTGACCGTGAGTTATTCCATAACAGACACAAACAGTTCTGTCACTGAAGAACTGAAACGTAAACGAAGGAATTATGATCCATATTACAATGTTATTGCTTCGTTGGACTAAACGTGCTCCATGAGATGTCGTTCAGTGGATCCTTACCTTTCTAACTAAACCGGGATTTACTGCTGTGGATGTGTTTATTACTCGTTATTACGACGGATCTGGTATGTACTGCGTTTCCATTGTTCATGTTCATTTGTGTACTGCTTACACAAATGTAGCAAAAATTTCATTTAATTTATTTGTAAACACTGACACGTGCGAGTTTAGGGGCGTTCAGGATGCCCGCGTTCTGGTGCTGGCTAACAGGTTAAAAGGTCCCCTTAGGAAATTCAGTCTAGTTCTGCTATTTGGGGGAAGTCAATCCAAGGATCTTGTTTAGTCTCTTTAATCTCTTTAATTACTACCAAATTTCACAATCTCTTCTCCGAATTGAAATTGTCAATATTTGTTCTAATGGTGTTAATGTTGAAAGCTGTTCTGTGAAAGAGTTGGTTTGTTGGTTATCTTGCTTCTGACTTGTGGCACTAGGAACTGATTTACAACATCCTGTTGCCTTTCTGAGGAATTCAGTTCCTCATGTTTCAATGCTCCTTATCGACTCTTTAATTTGTCTGGTTCGATCTGATACGCTACATCCCCACTTTCGATCGGCAAGGTGTTTAGCTGAAGACATCGTCGATCGCTGGAGAAACAAAAGCAGAAGATGCAGACAAACACAGCAAACAACAAGACAACACCTCCATGACAGTTACTGTACTGGTGCAGGCATCAGGTTATTTAGGTACACGTGGTTAAGTTCAATTAGTCAATGTAGTTTAGCACATTGAGGATAGTTTAGATCATTTTAGAAATCGTTGTTTTATTTTGATTCGTCAATCAAATTTGTGGTTAACTTTGTTTGGTTCTTCTAGGTCAGTGGTTCCCAAACCTGTCCTGGAGTACCCCCAACACTGCACGTTTTCTTTGTCTCCCTAATTAAACACATCTGATTCAACTCATCAGCTCATTATCACATGGGCTAATGAGCTGATGAGTTGAATCAGATGTTATTAATTAGGGAGACAAAGAAAACGTGCAGTGTTGGGGGTACTCCAGGACAGGTTTTGGAACCACTGTTCTAGGTTGTCCTAATTTAAAGGTTTACCGTTAGTTTTTTAGTAACATCATTTTCAATTAAATGAATTGACCTATCATGCATGGAGCTCTCTGGCTTCCATTCAGATTAGAGTGGCTGGCGGATATTAGGTGTGGCGAGTCAATCCTAATATCAGAATTTTGATCCTTTCAGGGTGTCTATATGTTTCACCTACTCAGGAAAGAGGGGAAAGAGAAGGATAAGTAAAAGAAGAAAAAAACAAAACAAAGCTGCTGTGGGTTTTCCTAGCATGGCTTACAACTACTATTGAGATAGGATGTCATGTGGATCTAGTGTATCATGTACCTTAACTTCGTGTCAGGTGTTCTACCTATTGTGAGGATGGCTGCATTTTCTTCATGGTGGGTATTCTACTTGTGGGAAGAGTATGTTTGTTGAATGTGATATCAGTAGATATGGTTACCTCTGGGTGTAGGTAATGTTGTGTGTGTTGATGGTGTAGTGTATGTGTGGTCAGATCTGTTTTAGTCTGTGTTGTCTCCCCCCTTTTCTAGTATGACATTGAAGACTGGCTTTCTGCATCCTTGGCTTGTATGAGGGCGTGTCCATGGTCTAATGGGGGTCAGTCCAGCAAGGCAGGAAGCAGACAGTCGGAGGCAGTTTGGCATGGCTGTTGTGAAGCTGGGTTGCAAAACGTTGTCTCCTTTTTTGCACTCTTCTTGTGATGCCTTCTGGCTGTGGCAGACTTTCTGACCTTCTGTGATCTGGTGGTTGCTGTTGCACAGACAGGAATGTGATTCTTGGAGTTGGAGTTCATTTGACAGTTTGTTAGTGAGCATTGGGTGACTGAGGTGATGTTCTTTAGTACCTCAGATGTTTCATCAACAGTTGGCCGGGAAAGACTTGCTCGTTCAGGGTGATTGTTGAATAGGTGCTTGTCATCTTTGATGTGGTGTACCAGGTGATCACCGGACTTCTGTTCTGTCACTGGTCACAGCAAGCATGACTCAACTTTGTGGTCATATGCATGTAACTGGTCTTGAAGGAACTCTTTCAGTTGTCTCATGACTTGTTGCATATCTTCTGACTGTAAGCTGTCATGTTCTTGTGCATACTCAGCACTGTGCATGTCTGAGTGGTGCTGAGGTGGGTTTTGTTTTCGCTTACGCACCTATGTTGCTTTTGGACGAGTCAGGTGATTACCTTTGAATGTCTGGTTAGGTTTCCAGATGTTCTTATCCTTTTGGTTTCTTGAGAAGTGTGGCTGGTCCCATAGATTTTTCCAGCGGTTGGGCTGAAAGCAGTCATAGACATAGGTGTCACGTTCTCGGTGCTCTTGATGGAAGACTCTGGTGTTGTGATGCCACTGGGCAGGGGCGTAGCCATCTTTTCAGAAGTGAGGGGGACAGAAATTACACCCACACAGACACATACATATATATATATATATATATATATATATATATATATATATATATATATACATATATATATATATATATAAACATTATGATATAACATTTCTGCAGTCTATATAGCCTACTAGTCAAGTTTTTTAACAGTAAGACTTTTAATGTTTTGAAAGAAGTCTCTTCTGCTCACCAAGCCTGCATTTATTTAATCCAAAGTACAGCAAAAGCAGAAATTTTTTAAATATTTATACTATTTTAAATAACTGTTTTCCATTTGAATATATTTTAAATGTAATGTATTCCTGTGATCAAAGGTGGATTTTCAGCATCATTCCTCCAGTCTTCAGTGTCACATTAATCAGAAATCATTCTTAAATTGCCGATTTGCTGATTATCAATATTTAAAACAGATGAGTAAATTTTTTCAGCACTTTGATGAATAGAAGGATCCACAGATCAGCATTTATGTGAAATAAAAAGCTTTTGCAACACATTATATATTTATTTAATAAATTATAGAAATTAATACTTTTATTTAGCAAGGATTCTTTAAATTGATCAAAAGTGATGATAAAGACATCATTTTACAAGAGATTTCCATTTCAGATAAATGCTGCTCTTCTGAACTGTCTATTCATCAAAGAAACCTGAAAAAATTCTACTCTGCTGTTTTCAACTTTATCATAAGAGTTTTTTTTTTAGCAGCAGCAGCAAATCAGTATATCAGAATTATTTCTGAAGGATCGTGTGACTGAAGTAATGATGCAAAAAAAAAATTCAGCTTTGAAATCTCAATAAATTACATTTTGAAATATATTGAAATATAAAACGGTTATTTTAAATAGGCTAGTAAAAATATTTCGAAATTTCACTGATTTGCAGTACTTGGATCAAATAAATGCAGGCTTAGTGAACAGAAGAGACTTTAACCCTTGTGGATTGTTCAAATTCCCTTTCGAGTTTTTCGGGATGAAAACATCCACTCAATTAAACTGCTGTAAAAATGTATCAGAATCATTTTTTTTTCAAATTGCCAAGTTCATAAATGATGTCACTGATTTGGGGGAAAAAACACACAAAATGACTTATTTTCAATATAAAAGTAATTGTGGCTGGATTTTTTGTTTACTTTTTATAACAGTCTTGGGCATGTCAAAGATTAGTAGCAACATTGGTTTTGATGCATTTTTAGTTTTTGTGCAACATTAGATTAAATTTTTTTCTCCCTAATTTGTTGTTGGTGGCTGTTTTTACCCCATTGACTTCCATTATAACAACATTTTTTGATTGCAAAGCCATGACACCATGTAATCATGCATTCTTGATTGTTTGTGGTTTTCCCTTTTGGGAAGAGGTAAAATTTGTTAATTTTACAGTCGATCACTAGGTGGGACCATTAACCCTTTAGATAGGCCTGTGCAAAAAAAAGGCTTAGTTTCTGGCTTGTATATGGAGATATATGGAGTATAACAGCAAATTATAGTGTTTGTGTGTGTGTGAGATTCTTGATTGTTGGTGGTCTTCCCTGTTGGGAAGAGGTAACATTTGTTATTTTTACAGTTGATCACTAGGTGGGACCATTAACCATTTAGATAGGCCTGTGCAAAAAAAGCTTAGTTTCTGACTTGTATATGAAGCTATATGGAGTATAACAGCATATTATATTGAGTGTGTATGTGTGTGTGTGTGACAAAGAAAGAGAGAGTGTGTGTGAGAGAGACCTTTGCGCACTTACCTTAATGTATTTCAGAAAATCACAATGTACACCTCAGCTCTTAAAACTACATGGAGTAAACAAAAGTGTATTTATGCACCTGCTGCCTTTTAATGGTGGTGAAAGTATTTGGTTGTTAAGTGATGACGTAAGAAGCGCTGTTTCCGGGTCCAGGCCTCAACTCGCTTCACTTGAGAATATGACCTCAGCAGCCGTTTATGAGCACTGTTTATTCATATTGATAATTTAAGTTAAACGCTTTCAAACTTACGATATACACTACAGTCTCCGTGCTCACAGCGTCCCAAACACAAATAATTTTTATATATTTTTTTTTATATTTATATTGTCATTGTCGGGCTATCTGGTACTTCGGTATGGAGTTAAAGGTTAATATTATAACTTTTTCGCTAGTATTCTATCACATTGTGAGTTTATATTAGCACCTTTTGTTGTTTTCTCGTGGTAACTGATAGAGCGTTTGGACACGGAAGCGCTGCTACGTGACGTCAGACTTAACAAGCGAATAGACTAAACAAAAGCAAAGTACGTGGATTTAAACACTTGCATGCCATCGTGCTGGATATTTAATGGTGAGAAGAGCAGCAAGCAACACGAGAAAGGGCTTGACTTGTACCAAAGTTTTAGAAATGATTATGTAGCATGACCCCTCCAGCGAGCTGCAGCCTATTTGAAGTTGGTATTGCATTTTGGTTCATAATAAATTATGTTCATAAATTTGATGCGAAGTAGATTTTTTTACAGGATTTTAAAGTTTTAATCTGGCTTTACCATCAAGAAAGGAGGAGCATTTCACATAAAGGCCATCTGTACTTTTCACCATCAAAAGGAAGCAGGTGCATATACACACTTCTTTTTTTATTGTTTACTCCATGAAGTTCTGAGAGCATGAGGTGCATATTTTGATTTTTTCAGATACTGTACATCAAGGTAAGTGCACAAAGGTCTCTCTCACACCCTCTCTTTCTCTCTCTCTCTCTCTATCACACACACACACACTATAATTTGCTATTATACTCCATCTAACTCCATACAAGCCAGAAACTAAGCCTTTTTTTGCACAGGCCTATCTAAAGGGTTAATGGTCCCACTTAGTGATCAACTGTAAAAAATAACGGTTACACTTTATTTTGATAGTCCACTTTAGACATTCTACTGACTATAAGTAATTTTGTAACTACAGGTCAACTACATATCAACAAAATCTCTGAAATTTGCAACTACATGTCTACTATCTCTCAGAGTAGACTGTTAGGGTAGGTTTAGGGTTAGTGTTAGGGGAAGGTTTAGGCTTAGTATAAGTTGACAATAAGTTGACAAAGAAAGTGTTAAAAGATATTAAGCAGACAGTCTACTAATACTCTACTAACTGCTAGTTGACATGTAGTTGCAAAGTTAATTACTGCTAGTAGAATGTCTTAAGTGGACTATCAAAATAAAGTGTTACCAAAATAACAAATGTTACCTCTTCCCAACAGGGAAAACCACCAACAATCAAGAATCTCACACACACACACAAACACTATAATTTGCTGTTATACTCAATATATCTCCATATACAAACCAGAAACCAAGACTTTTTTTTGCAAAGGCCTATTTAAAGGGTTAATGGTCCCACCTAGTGATCAACTGTAAAAATACATTTTTTTACCTCTTCCCAAAAGTGAAAACCACAAACAATCAAGAATGCATGATTAAATGGTGGCATGGCTTTGCAATCAAAAAATGTCGTTATAATGGAAGTCAATGGTGCAAAAACAGCCACCAACAACAAATTAGGGAGAAAAAATTTAAATCTAATGCTGCACAAAAACTAACAATGCATCAAAGCCAATCTTGTTACTAATCTTTGACATGCCCAAGACTGTGACAAAAGGTTAAAAAAATCCAGTCCACAATCACTTTTTATATTGAAAATATGTAATTTTGTGTGTTTTTTTTCCCAAATCAGTGACATAATTTATGAACTTGGTAATTTAAAAAGTTAAAATCTTGGAATTTTTAAAAAAAAAAATTGGTAGTTTTTATCAGGACTGAGGTTGATTAATAGATTTATGCAAAAAAATTGAAAAAAAATATTTATCTGATACTTTTTTACAGCAGTTTAATTTACTGGATGTTTTCATCCATGAACATCCCGAAAGGGTAGTGAATTTGCCCACAGTGTACCGTTGAGTTTTTGAAAAATTTCAAAGCATTTTCCCAAAATATGGGTCAAAATAAGATTTGTCACCAAAAATCATTCCATTAGCTCAAACACAGAGAAAGTTGTGGCCAAAATAAGGCTCAACTTTACCCCCTAGTGGACGAAAACGTCCCCAACAACGCACAAGGGTTAAAAAACATTAACAAGCTTACTGTTCAAAAACTTTTGACTGGTAGTGGATACTATAGTCAACTTTAATTTTTCTCTAATTTCTAGCTTTTAATTGGCTTAGAAATATATAACTGCTGGACAATAAAAATAATAATGATTTCTTTATATACTACAAACACTTTTTATCACGTAATAAGGCAGAATAGTTTATATACTGTAATAAATGCTATGTCAAGTAGCAATGCATTGTTCATATACTTTATTTATCGCCTGCTAGAGATTTTTATGTACTTGGAAAAAACAAAACCGAAAACAACTGTTTTCATACAGTGATAGCTGGACTGGACGCTGTTGTCCATATTAGGAGTTTCCTGGTTTGACTTCCTGCGCGGGAGCGCCCTCCGGCTTCGAGTATCAATGAAACACACACACACTGCAGGAGAGTTTAGCGCTCCGTGATGTTCATTTCGCTTTCTGGGTCCGAAAAAAAAACATCAGGTCATTCGCAGACTATCCTGTCTCTTTGAGTTTAAATCTATATTTATTCACACAAGCTCTTGAAAACCTCTATACGAACACACCTTCCCAAAAAAGTGCGGGGGACGAAGTTCCGTGATGATAAAAGTGGGGGGGATACGTCCCCCGCGTAATCTAAGCCCCTGCCACTGGGTGTCGTCCAGTGAACGGCTTGTTAAAAGAGTTCAAGAGTTTGGAGGTTCTGTTACCTTTCTTTGAGGCCATCTTCTGCTTGTTATAGGCCTTCTGTGTTAGGTCATGCAACTGTTGGATGGTCATGGAGCGCGGACAGGCCATGACGCCTAGATGGTGCCTGACTCCAGGGTGCAGATTCTTTAGGAAGAGGCTTTTGAAATTCACATCCTCTTCAAGGTCATGCTTGTTGTTTGCACCAAAGTAGGCTTGTCGGAGTCGGTTGTAGTAAGCTTTTTGGAGTCTCTTGTCGACCTTGTTTGGTTTCCAAGGCAGTTAACAATCCGTGTTCAGACTCAGGGACTGTAAACTCTTTAATCAGGACCTCACAAAGTCGCTGGTAGTTTGACTTTGTTTGACTGGGCTGTCGATCTAGGAAGTTCCGTTGCTCGGGACTGGACGTGGCTCTAAGGATGTCAGTTACATGAGGTCTCATTTCCAGATGAAATTCGATATCTTGCAGGTAAGCCTGGATGTCATGGCCCCCTTTATGGAGTTCGGCTTGAACCAGCTTCGTGCTGTAGTTAAGGGAATACAGTGATAGCGAACTCAGCGGATCTGAATCTCTGTGCCAGTTTCTCTGTACGCAAACACAACAGGTTTTCTTCGTTGTTGGTACAGTTAAAATTTACTTGATCAAGCTTTTAAAACACTCCCATTCAAATTACTCTCAAACACACCCAGTGTTACGTGAGATTGCATTCATTCTGTGAACGGACACAAACAGGCAAACATTATTCTCTAATGTTTAACTCAGGGGAGTCAAATATCAAAATTTGATTCGGCAGTGGAACACGCACTGGCAACCATAATATGTAAGGGAAACAGGTCAATTTAGCTCAAAGGGAATCATTTAAGATTTTAAAGGGGATTTGAACAGAATCACTGTTTCACGTCTGATCACTGAGATGCCCTGCGATTCACTGAACGAGCCGTTTAACATCAAATCTGCACTGGATATTAATATCCAAAGTGTAGTGAAAACACTATAAATTAGCACTGTTGATCTAAAATCAGTCTTTGTCCCCTTACAATTCAATCACAGGGCCGAATACCAGTTGCCTTGTCAAAAATCTTTATTGTCATATGTATCAGGCATGTCTTTGTCAGCTGTATGTTCGTTCTCCGTTTCTCCGTTTCTCAGTTTCTCTGTGGCTTTAACAGTGACCATAGCTTATATACCACTGACCAAATTCCTTACAAGGTACAGAAACATGTTTGTTTGTTTAAAATAGAATGTATACTTCATGCTTACATCAGTTGGTATATTTATACATACATACATTGGTGGAAAGAAGAAGCCACCCTATGCATCAGTGAAACACATTACATGTACACGTTCCTTCATGTGCACATTCTGGTATGGTCAAAATTAGCTCTTCTCCCTGTGTCTGTCATATGATCCTACATGTTCATGCAGACTTTAACTCATACAGTAAAACTTCATCATGCACTAAAACTTCACAAATAAATATAAGTAATATTAAAATAAGAAATTTTTGGTCTACACACAGTAACAAGATCGGCAGTTTTAGACATTAACTTTTAAGCACAAAACACAAGATACTTCTCTTTTCGATATGGCTTTATTAGATAAATCTAAGACATATAAACTAATCTAACACATAAGCACACGCACTCACACATTCATACAAGTTGCAGGAAGATAGAAAGTTAGGGAAGAATGAGTTTTAAGAGAATGAAAATGTGGAATCCCAAGTTTACAGCAATACGTGAAATTGCATAGACATGAACAGCCATCAATCACTTAATTAACCGTCGCATTGAGTTCCTCAATGAGGTTGAAAAGGGGGTTTCCCGAGGTTGCTGATTGGCAGGAAGTTCAGTAGTCATTGAAGTGACATCTTGGGAAGGCCGTGGTTGGGCGTTGGCTGAAGAGGCGGAGTTGTGGGCTGGTTGAAGTTGAACGGGCACTCGAGGTCAGACTTACACAGCATTACAAAACTTAACTCAGAACACGAAACTCTCAAACGGAAAAGAAAAGAAACTAAAGTAAAAGAATAGAAGTAAAGTTTGACGAGACTAGGTGGTGTTTCTTCTCATCGTGCCTAGGTAGCAGCAGGCGTGCAGGCCGACTTACGCTGGAACTGCACTCAAAGAACGCTAACAGTGATGACTAAAAGCAGCAGCTGAAAGGCAAACGCTAAAAGTAGGCATGACTAATAGCAGAAGCAAAGCTAAAAGCTAAAATCAAAATTAGATGGTGTCCTAAGTATTTAAACCTTTTGGCCACACTTATCAAGCACGTGGTCCGAATTTTCCCGCTCTTGCATGGTCTAATTTTGGACATGATTCCTATAACAAGAATATGATACATTTGACAAATAACTGATGGTCAGGACTGTTTCAAGCTAACAGATTCAAACATGTACATGCTAAACATGAATATGTATCCTTAAGCTATCCAATAGATATTTAAAAGACATACACAATAAGTGATTATAAACATGATAGTCAAATGTGTGGGTTATGCCGAGCAATGGACTGATATTCATTTATAAGTCTTTTTGAGTTCATTAAAAGACAGTTCTTGTGCCATTCTCTGACAAAGATTTCTGTGGAGACCAGAGGTTAAAAGGCCCCCTTAGGAATTTCAGTCTGGTTCTGCTAGGTGGGGGAAGTCAATCCAAGGATCTTGTGTATTACTCTCATGGGTTTACATGTGATGTCCGGCATTGCATCTCAATAACTTGCCCCAAATTTGACAATCTCTTCTCTGAATTGAAATTGTCAATAATTGTTCTTAATGGTGTTAATGTCGAAAGCGGTTCTGTGAAAGAGTTGGTTGGTTGGTTAACTAGTTTCTGACTTGTGGCACTAGGAATGAATTACAACATCCAGTTGCCTTTCTGAGGAATTCGGCTCATGTTTCAACCAAAGTCCTGATCGACTCTTTAAATTGTCTGGTTCGGGTCTGATACGCTACACACTGGCGACAGTCACAAATATTAAACATCTTTGTGGAGAAAACTGGTTCTTGCATTCTAAGATTATAATCTTTGGGCACCACACACTATGCATTTTTTTGCATTATTTGCATTATTATCATGCATTCATTTTTTTCTGCTGACTGCAAATAGTGACTGAGCCCAACTTGAACAGACCTGGTCCGACTCGGCGCCATCCATCGTCAAGACCAAATTGATTGTTCAAATGATTCAAAGCCCCAAACATGAGCAGAATCAGCACTGAAACTTGTTACTCAACCCAGTGACTTTTTTGAATGGCGGTCAGAATTTGAGATTGGTAGTGCTGTCAAAAAATTCACAACGGTTGTGCTTTTATCATATAATAGGTTGTAGTCTGACATCCCAGCAAACACAGAACGTTGTGAGGACGTCGTCAGTTAATCGTCATTTGGTCAGCGCAACATTACTTTATGGCAACG
This sequence comes from Carassius carassius, assembly GCF_963082965.1. NCBI lineage: Eukaryota > Metazoa > Chordata > Actinopteri > Cypriniformes > Cyprinidae > Carassius > Carassius carassius. The sequence goes on along the minus strand of NC_081787.1, from coordinate 26,070,538 downwards.
TTGTGAGGACGTCGTGGTAAAGTTAAATTTTTTTGGAATCTCGGCTAACTTCCCAAAAATGTCGTGGGCACGTCCTCAAAAGACGTTGCTAGTTACTAGTCCCATTGGGTATGTTGTAGCGATGTGGTCAGCTGGTCTTCAGATAACTTTTAAAATTATTGCACTAAATGTATTATCATTATTAAGATACCATTTGAGCAGCCTATTATTTGGAAAATTTACAAAAAATTCATCAAGCATGTTAAAAGATGGCATGAATTATATATATATAGTGTGACGCATGTCCCGAGGCCTCATCAGCGTCGCCCTGGAAATGCACGAGGAGCATCTGGAAACCAGTTGGGCCGATGCAATCGGTGACAATCCCACCCGAGCCAGGATTTCCTGCTTCAGTTCCTCGTAGTTCTCGCTGGCCTCGGGTGGGAGGGAGAAGTAGGCGTGCTGTGCTTCGCCGGTCAGGAGGGGTGCGAGCAGCCGTGCCCAGCCCGGGCGTTCCCAACGCTCTCGGATGGCGACTTTCTCAAACATCTGTAGGAACATCTCTACGTCATCATGGGCGGTCATTTTGGGTATCAAGTGAGGCGGCTGTCGGTGACTCTTCACGCTTCTGCCCGCATTCTCCACCAGTGTCACGGGGTGAAGAATCACACGACAGCAAGGAGTGCAAGGTAAGGCCCCGGAGGGTGGATTTATTTGAGAGATTTCAGTGTTCAGGAGTGGGAAGTGCTGGTGCGCTGATCGTGGTGGTGTCCTACCTGGACGATGTCGTTGTCCACTCCGAGCGGTGGGAGGACCACCTAGAGCGGCTCCGGAGGGTGTTAGGAGAACTGCAGAGGGCTGGACTTACGGCCAATCCCCGGAAGTGGCACCTCACCCGTACCGAGGCCAAGTATCTGGGGTTCCAGGTGGGCCGCGGCCTGATTAAACCCCAGCAGAAGAAGGTAACAGCCATCCTCTCCGAACCACGTCCCAGCTCCAAGACACAGGTACGGGCCTTCCTGGGGTTGGCAGGGTATTACCGTTGCTTCATACCTAACTTCTCCTCCTTAGCAGCCCCCCTGACAGACTTGACCAGAAAGGGGCAGCCGGAGAAGCCATCCTGGGGCCCTGCGGAGGAAGAGGCGTTCCGTCAGATCAAGACAGCCCTCACGTCGGAGCCAGTCCTGTGGGCCCCGGACTTTAACTGTCCCTTTCTGTTGCAGACAGATGCCTCAGACACAGGATTGGGAGCCGTCCTCTCCCAGGTCCAGGACGGCCAGGAACATCCCGTAATCTACATCAGCCGGAAGCTGACCCCCACAGAACAGCGCTATGCCACGGTAGAGAGGGAGGCGTTGCCCGTCAAGTGGGCAGTCCTTGAGCTGAGGCATTATCTATTGGGAAGGAAATTTACCTTAATTACTGACCATGCCCCTTTGCAGTGGATGGTCCGGGCGAAAGACACCAACGCCCGGGTAACGAGGTGGTTCCTGTCGCTCCAGGACTTCCACTTCAGCGTACAACACCGAGCCGGGATGGCCAACGCCAATGCCGACGGACTCTCCAGGATTTGGTCAGCTTTCGCAAGTCTGTCAGGGCACACTCCCCACCCATCCCCAATCTCCCCGTTGTACAAGAGGACAAGGACCACGCTTAGGGGGGGGGGGGGGGGGTGTTGTGTGACGCGTGTCCCGAAGCCTCATCAGCGTCACCCTGGAAACGCACGAGGAGCACCTGGAAACCTCATCACCGGCCGATTGGTCACGGCTGCCGACAATCAAGCGGCGGCTACATAAGCCGCCGCCACTGATGCACAAGTGAGTGATCACTCCAGAAGACTGGATGCTAAACGCTGTTCTCCGTGTTCTCTTGCAGAAAGCTCGTGACCGATCAGCCCCCCCATACGCACGGACACGCCGCACCTGGGACACCACCACGTTCAACGCACCAGCACTTCCCACTCCTGAACACTGAACTCTCTCAAATAAATCCACCCTCCGGGGCCTTACCTTGCACTCCTTGCTGTCGTGTGATTCTTCACCCCGTGACAATATATTTATATTAGTGGTGGGACGTTAACGGTGTTAACGTGCTGCACTAACGTGAAACTCTTATCGGGCGATAAAAACAATATTGCCATTAATCTATTCTCAAAGTTGGGTTGGGAGCTGGGTCTATACTAAGCAACTATGATGACTTTCACCTTGATATTTTATATAACCGACTGGCTGAGGCCAGCCTAAAAAGATGCTCAGGACAGTTGACGGACCACTGCTGCGCATCGTCACGAAAGCTTATCTTTTTCACATGGTTTTAAGCCTTACCGCTTGTCGATTTAAACATTAAAGCAACCAAACACAAGACGCGGAAAAGCTGAACAGAGTAGCTGGTTAGAGATCGAGAGCAGCGTATCATGGACAGCGACACTGAGATCTCTTCTGCGAAGTTCTCCTCGAAGTCCCTCCTGCACCTGAACGAACAAATACAAATCGCAGTTTGAACAAACAAAAAGATGTCAAAGAGCCCAATTCAGTACTCGCGGTGTTCTGTTGTTCAGGGCTCACGCAGAGAAAGGCGTCTCAAAACACTTGAACATCGAATTAGCTTATTTTTTCTCTTGTGCCGACAAATACATACAAAATATGTCAAAATATCCACCTTGGAAATTATGCTCGAAAAAACTGTCAGTTATTTCTTAAGTGAAAGTAAACAGTTGAGGAAAAAAATGGGATGTGTATTATATTGGATGCGTTCATCGTCTCTTAAAGTGACCATGCCTAATTTAGCTTTAGCTGCTGTAATGTTAATCCAAGAAAATGAAAATGAAAATCACTCACTGCTCTTGACTGAATTACTTTGTAGTTTTAACAGTCAAACCAAAAATTTATGCAGACACCAGATATAATTTTTGATATATATAGCAAAACTGTAATAATGTGAGAAATGTTGAAGATGTCTGAATAAATGTAGGTTTGATTGTATATTTCATTTTTACATTGAAGACTATCCAGTGCTATTTTACATTTAATTATTTGTTTTCTGTACCTTGACACCTACAAACTTGAAAAAAACTTAAACATTGTGTAAATAGCACAAATAAATAAAAATAAACGAACATACAAATAAAACAATTTCAATTTCTGCTGACCCCAGCTACGGCCCTGCTCAAGCCTGTTTCACACATACTCCGTCTGCAGTGCGTATGCAGTCTGTGTGCGTTACGTATGTGGTGCAGCACGGACTCGATGTGCTTTCACACAGGACGCGTTTGCAGTCCGCTACTCGGTACGTAAACGATCGCTGCACTGCTGCAGACGCAACGCTCCTGGAACGCAACTGGAATCCGTTAACATGGGTGCGTAAAAAAATATGCAACGCATACACACTGCAGACAGAGTATGTATGAAACAGGCGTAAGGTTGTTTGCACCTTGTGCAATGTGGAATTAGTTTACAGCTTTTTCAAGCACTTTGTGATGCATTTTGGAAACAGGAGATGAGCCCCTTTTCTAATGCACCACCTAGCTTGATAAACCCCTACTCAAAGACTTACTGTTTGTCAATTTTATTTGGGTAACACACATATTCTGAATGCCTTCGGCAGATTTCGAATGAGCCATTTTAATCTAGATTAATCTAGATTAATTTCAAGATCACAGTGAGATTGATCTAGATTAAAAAAATTAAACTATGCCCACCACTAATATATATATATATATATATATATATATATATATATATATATATATATATATATATGTATATATATAATATTTCCTATCAGTATAAGAACAAAACAAATAAACAATTTACTTGGTGGTGATAATGTTTGTTAATGAAAGAGAGCACGGGACAAATTAACATTTAAACCTTAAAGGGTTAGTTCACCCAAAAAGGAAAATTATGTCATTAATGACTCACCCTCATGTTGTTCCAAACCTGTAAGACCTCCCCGTTCATCTTTGGAACACAGTTTAAGATATTTTAGATTTAGTCCGAGAGCTTTCTGTCCCTCCATTGAAAGTGTGTTTACGGTATACTGTCCATGTTCAGAAAGGTAATAAAAAATCTTCAAAGTAGTCCAATGACATCAGAGGGTCCGTTAGAATTTTTTTAAAAATTCTCCTTCATTTCATACAAATCACAAATCAAAAGCATAATTTTCTCAAAACACTGTGCACAAAAATCCCTAATTTTATCACAACAGTTCATTCAGCCAACCAAATCTTTAATATATGAGGAAAAACATTTGTAACTTTTTCATTGTTCTTCACAAAGATCACAAGCATTTTTGTACCATTTTCAAAACACAACAAACAAAACTCTGTGAATTGCAAAATAGTCAGTTGCACACCTTGTGTCTTCAATTAACGGCAAATTGTTATCTGATGAGCAGAGGTGGAAAGAGTACAAAAATATTCTACTCAAGTAAAAGTACCATTACATTAATGAAATTTTACTTAAGTACAAGTAAAAGTACCAGTCTAAAAATCAACTCAAGTAAAAGTAAAAAGTTGCTCATTTAAAATTTACTCCGAGTTAAAATTACTTAGTTACATTTTAACAGTGGGAGGTAGTCAAAAATGGGACAGGCCAAGGGTGTCAAACTCAGTTCCTGGAGGGCCACAGTCCTGCACAGTTTAGATTTAACCCTAATTAAACACACCTGATCCAGCTAATCTAATCATTTAGGTTTATTTGAAAACTACAGGATATGTGTGCTGGAGCAGGGTTAGAACTAAACTCTGCAGGGCTACGGCCCTCCAGGAACTGAGTTTGACACCCCTGGGATAGGTCTATTAATCTCAAACCAGTTGTTTTTAATTAAAGGAATCAGTTATTTAGAATAATAAAACATTTGGGCTGTTACCAGGCAAATCAGTATCAACAAACTCATCTTTTAATGCAGAGGAAATGCAGAAGATTCATTGGAAGTGGCATTTAGATGTATTACCATGTTTAGTGCAGGACAAGAATGCATTTAACCTGCAGTTACAAATGCATGAATAATGTTTTGATATACAAGACATAAAATGTTGAATACTCATTTGAAATGATAAGAAATTAATTATTTAAAAAAAAAAATCAAAAGATACTTTAAATGTGAAATTAAAATGGCCAGTATGTGTCAGCAAGTCACTGTTAATAAGTGAGTCATTGCGATTGAACCGAATCATTTAAACGGTTGATTCATTCAGGAACGAAACACTGTCACGTTGCTCAGAGACGCAAAACTGTGCTTTGGTGGCTGTGTTTGGAACTATTTTCTGTTGTAGAAATAAAAAAGGCAATATGGTGTCTGAACGCAAGTCTCTTAATTAACTTGTTTACTGAACTGTTATATATATGTATGTATATATTCATGATGGTTTTTGGTGGAAAAGACGGCATTCTTTGTGTGATTTTGATTTAATATATGAAATTATATAAATATGTGAATTTTCTGCCCCCATATCTTCAATTTTGTGATCATTCTAAATGCATTTTAGGAGACTGAATCACACAGTGAAAGAACGCACTATAAATGCGCACGCACATCATTAAAACAAAAAACATGATATTATCGCAGATGATATATATAGCACACTCCTCACCACTGTCTTTTTGGCTAATTTGTGCAAAACCTCTTGCTAAAATGTCAAAGCTTCATTTTAACCACCAATGCAGCGATGCAATTATTTAGCTTACCTTTACATTCTTGCGAAGGGTTGATGTCTTGTCGAGATTTTATAAGCTGCTAGTTTGGTCTTCCTAGGCAAGTACAGCTTACACTGCATAATAGAGCATACATACAGTATGGCCAGGGGTTCACTTCATTTCCTTCGAGTTCAACTTCAGAATATGACGGGGTTTCGTTTTTAGCGGTGTCTGCACCACTAACGCCTGTTTTGACCGTCTGCATCTTTATTGTGATTTTAGCGCCAGTTTGCCCTCATGCCCATTATTTACTGACGTAGTTTCCAGGGAGCGATTTTTTTTTTTTTTTTTTTTACTCAGTAATTAATATGTTTTAAAATGTAGCGAAGTACAATACTTTAAACAAAATATACTTAAGTAAAAGTAAAATTACAGATTTAAAAAATTACTTTAAAAAGTATTAGTACACAAAAAAGCTACTCAATTACAGTAACGCGAGTAAATGTAATTCGTTACTTTCCACCTCTGCTGATGAGTTAGTAATCCACTCAACACAGAAAAAAACAATTTCCTAATTGTTCACACAGCTGTCGTACGTAATTACAACAACTACAAAAGGGGAAGAGAAGAAGAAACAAGAAGACAAATGAGGAGATACAGTAAGATAAAAAAAGAAGTATGAGCAGTGGAAACAGAAGAGGTTTAAGAGTGAGAGGTGGTGGCCAGGGTAGAGGGAGAAGAGGAAGAGGAAATAGAGAAAGAGGAGAAAGAGAAAGAAGAGCTGAAGATGTAGGAGGAAGAGCGAGAAGAGCTGAGGATGTAGGAAGAGAAGAGATTGAAGAGATGTATAGATTGGAGGGCAATGGTATAGTGGAAAGAGAAAATATAAGAAGAGGTGGACAGGGAGGAAGAGGAGGACGAAGAGGAGGCCAAGTTATAAGAGGAGGGAGGAGAGGTAGAATGAGGGTAGGGTACACACGTGTTTCAAATGAAATCAGAGCCACACTTTCCTTAGAAAGCTACGTTTCTAGCATTTGTAAAACTGCATTTTTCCATCTCAAAAATATATCTAAATTACGGCCTATGCTCTCAATGTCAAATGCAGAAATGTTATTCCATGCATTTATGACCTCAAGGTTAGATTATTGTAATGCTTTATTGGGTGGTTGTTCTGCACGCTTAGTAAACAAACTACAGCTAGTCCAAAATGCAGCAGCAAGAGTTCTTACTAGAACCAGGAAGTATGACCATATTAGCCCGGTCCTGTCAACACTGCACTGGCTCCCTATCAAGCATCGCATAGATTTTAAAATATTGCTTATTACTTATAAAGCCCTGAATGGTTTAGCACCTCAGTATTTGAATGAGCTCCTTTTACATTATAATCCTCTACGTCCGCTACGTTCTCAAAACTCAGGCAATTTGATAATACCTAGAATATCAAAATCAACTGCAGGCGGCAGATCCTTTTCCTATTTGGCGCCCAAACTCTGGAATAACCTACCTAACATTGTTCGGGAGGCAGACACACTCTTGCAGTTTAAATCTAGATTAAAGACCCATCTCTTTAACCTGGCATACACATAACATACTAATATGCTTTTATTATCCAAATCCGTTAAAGGATTTTTAGGCTGCATTAATTAGGTAAACCGGAACCGGAAACACTTCCCATAACAACCTATGTACTTGCTACATCATTAGAAGAATGGCATCTACGCTAATATTTGTCTGTTTCTCTCTTGTTCCGAGGTCACCGTGGCCACCAGATCCAGTCTGTGTCCAGATCAGAGGGTCACTGCAGTCACCCGGATCCAGTACGTATCCAGACCAGATGCTGGATCAGCACCTAGAAAGGACCTCTACATCCCTGAAAGACAGCGGAGACCAGGACAACTAGAGCCCCAGATACAGATCCCCTGTAAAGACCTTGTCTCAGAGGAGCACCAGGACAAGACCACAGGAAACAGATGATTCTTCTGCACAATCTGACTTTGCTGCAGCCTGGAATTGAACTACTGGTTTCATCTGGTCAGAGGAGAACTGGCCCCCCAACTGAGCCTGGTTTCTCCCAAGGTTTTTTTCTCCATTCTGTCACCGATGGAGTTTCGGTTCCTTGCCGCTGTCGCCTCTGGCTTACTTAGTTGGGGACACTTCATCTACAGCGATATCGTTGACTTGATTGCAAATAAATGCACAGACACTATTTAACTGAACAGAGATGACATAACTGAATCCAATGATGAACTGCCTTTAACTATCATTTTTGCATTATTGACACTGTTTTCCTAATGAATGTTGTTCAGTTGCTTTGACGCAATGTATTTTGTTTAAAGCGCTATATAAATAAAGGTGACATTGACATTGAATATTAGTGGTCTCAGAAACCTGTAAACTGACAATCTTGAGCATTGAAGCTCTAACATAAGTTTTTGTGCATTTAACTTCTAACACATTAAAAACTGTTTTACTGCATTGTAAAAAAAAACATTATATTTGATAAGACATAAGCATTTTTCAGTTTGGCAAGTTTTGCACTAAACATTGAATGTAGAAGCTTTCTCTCATTGACAGAGAAGGTTTTAAGCAGATTTGGGATAGTTTGCAGTTCATTTGAACAGAAGCACTATTTGAACATTAGTGGTCCCAGAAACCTGTAAACTGACAATTTTGAGCATTGAAGCTCAAACAAAAGTTTTTGTGCATTTAACTTCTAACACATTAAAAACGGTTTTACTGCATTGTAAAAAAAAATAACATTATATTTGATAAGACATACGCATCTTTCAGTTTGGCAAGTTTTGCACTAAACATTGAATGTAGCAGCTTTCTTTCACTGAGAGAGAATGTTTTAAGCAGATTTGGGCTAGTTTGCAGTTCATTTGAACAGAAGCACTATTTGAACATTAGTGGTCCCAGAAACATGTAAACTGACGATCTTGAGCATTGAAGCTCAAACATAAGTTTTTGTGCCTTTAACTTCTAACACATTAAAAACTGTTTTACTGCATTGTAAAAAAAAACATTATATTTGATAAGACATAAGCATCTTTCAGTTTGGCAAGTTTTGCACTAAACATTAAATGAAGCAGCTTTCTCTCATTGAGAGAGAAGGTTTTAAGCAGATTTTGGCTAATTTGCAGTTAATTTGAAAAGAAGCACTATTTGAACATTAGAGGTCACAGAAACCTGTAAACTGACAATCTTGAGCATTGAAGCTCTAACATAAGTATTTGTGCATATAACTTCAAACACATTTAAATCTGTCTCACTGCATTGCAAAAAGCATTTTATTTCATTAGACATCAGCATCTTTCACTTTGTCAAGTTTTGCACTAAACATTGAATGTAGCAGCTTTCTTTCACTGAGAGAGAATGTTTTAAGCAGATTTGGGCTAGTTTGCAGTTCATTTGAACAGAAGCACTATTTGAACATTAGTGGTCCCAGAAACCTGTAAACTGACGATCTTGAGCATTGAAGCTCAAACATAAGTTTTTGTGCCTTTAACTTCTAACACATTAAAAACTGTTTTACTGCATTGTAAAAAAAAAAACATTATATTTGATAAGACATAAGCATCTTTCAGTTTGGCAAGTTTTGCACTAAACATTAAATGAAGCAGCTTTCTCTCATTGAGAGAGAAGGTTTTAAGCAGATTTTGGCTAATTTGCAGTTAATTTGAAAAGAAGCACTATTTGAACATTAGAGGTCACAGCAACCTGTAAACTGACAATCTTGAGCATTGAAGCTCTAACATAAGTATTTGTGCATATAACTTCAAACACATTTAAATCTGTCTCACTGCATTGCAAAAAGCATTTTATTTCATTAGACATCAGCATCTTTCACTTTGTCAAGTTTTGCACTAAACATTAAATGAAGCAGCTTTCTCTCATTGAGAGAGAAGGTTTTAAGCAGATTTGGGGTAGTTTGCAGTTCATTTGAACAGAGGCACTATTTGAACATAAGAGGTCTCAGAAACCTGTAAACTGACAATCTTGAGCATTGAAGCTCTAACATAAGATTTTGTTCATATAACTTCTAACACATTAGAAACTGTCTCACTGCATTGCAAAAAACATTTTATTTCATTAGACATAAGCATCTTTCAGTTTGGCAAGTTTTGCACTAAACATTGAATGTAGCAGCTTTCTCTCATTGAGAGAGAAGGTTCTAAGCAGATTTGGGATAGTTTGCAGTTCATTTGAACAGAAGCACTATTTGAACATTAGTGGTCCCAGAAACATGTAAACTGACAATCTTGAGCATTGAAGCTCAAACATAAGTTTTTGTGCATTTAACTTCTAACACATTAAAAACTTTTTTAATGCATTGTAAAAAAAACATTATATTTGATAAGACATAAGCATCTTTCAGTTTGGCAAGTTTTGCACTAAACATTGAATGAAGCAGCTTTCTCTCATTAAGAGAGAAGGTTTTACGCATATTTTGGCTAATTTGCAGTTCATTTAAACAGAAGCACTATTTGAAAATTAGAGGTCTCAGAAACCTGTAAACTGACAATCTTGAGCATTGAATATCTAACATAAGATTTTGTGCATATAACTTCTAACACATTAGAAACTGTCTCACTGCATTGCAAAAAAACATTTTATTTCATTAGACAAAAGCATCTTTCAGTTTGGCAAGTTTTGCACTAAACATTGAATGTAGCAGCTTTCTCTCATTGAGAGAGAAGGTTCTAAGCAGATTTGGGATAGTTTGCAGTTCATTTGAACAGAAGCACTATTTGAACATTAGTGGTCCCAGAAACCTGTAAACTGACAATCTTGAGCATTGAAACTCAAACATAAGTTTTTGTGCATTTAACTTCTAACTCATTAAAAACTGTTTTACTGCATTGTAAAAAAAAAAACATTATATTTGATAAGACATAAGCATCTTTCAGTTTGGCAAGTGTTGCACTAAACATTGAATGAAGCAGCTTTCTCTCATTGAGAGAGAAGGTTTTAAGCAGATTTGGGCTAGTTTGCAGTTTATTTGAACAGAAGCACTATTTGAATATTAGTGGTCTCAGAAACCTGTAAGCTGACAATCTTGAGGATTGAAGCTCTAACATAAGTTTTTGTGCATTTAACTTCTAACACATTAAAAACTGTTTTACTGCATTGTAAAAAAACATTATATTTGATAAGACATAAGCATTTTTCAGTTTGGCAAGTTTTGCACTAAACATTGAATGTAGCAGCTTTCTCTCATTGACAGAGAAGGTTTTAAGCAGGTTTGGGATAGTTTGCAGTTCATTTGAACAGAAGCACTAATTGAACACATTAGTGGTCTCAGAAACCTGTAAACTGACAATCTTGAGCATTGAAGCTCAAGCATAAGTTTTTGTGCATTTAACTTCTAACACATTAAAAACTGTTTTACTGCATTGTAAAAAAAAAAAAAAAACATTATATTTGATAAGACATAATATCTTTCAGTTTGGCAAGTTTTGCACTAAACATTGAATGAAGCAGCTTTCTCTCATTGAGAGAGAGGGTTTTAAACATATTTTGGCTAATTTGCAGTTCATTTAAACAGAAGCACTATTTCAACATTAGAGGTCTCAGAAACCTGTAAACTGACAATCTTGAGCATTGAAGCTCTAACATAAGATTTTGTGCATATAACTTCCAACACATTAGAAACTGTCTCACTGCATTGCAAAAAATATTTTATATCATTAGATATAAGTATCTTTCAGTTTGGCAAGTTTTACTGCATTGTAAAAAAACATTATATTTGATAAGACATAAGCATCTTTCAGTTTGGCAAGTTTTGCACTAAACATTGAATGAAGCAGCTTTCTCTCATTGAGAGAGAGGGTTTTAAGCATATTTTAGCTAATTTGCAGTTCATTTGAACAGAAGCACTATTTGAACATTAGAGGTCTCAGAAACCTGTAAACAGACAATCTTGAGCATTTAAGCTCAAACATAAGTTTTTGTGCATTTAACTTCTAACACATTAAAAACTGTTTTACTGCATTGTAAAAAAAAACAACTTTATATTTGATAAGACATAAGCATCTTTCAGTTTGGCAAGTTTTGCACTAAACATTGAATGTAGCAGCTTCCTCTCATTGAGAGAGAAGGTTCTAAGCAGATTTGGGATAGCTTGCAGTTCATTTGAAAAGAAGCACTATTTGAACATTAGAGGTCTCAGAAACCTGTAAACTGACAATCTTGAGCATTGAAGCTCTAACATTTAGTTAGTGGTTCTGGTCAAAAGAAGCTAAAACAAGCCCACATATGCAATTCGGCTTCTCTCTCAGTGAGAGAATGTAGCTTTTTACAATGTTAACTGCAAAACTTGCCAACATGAAAGATGTTTCTGACATATGAACTACAGTGTTTTTTGCCCGCTTGCCTGCACACAAAAGCCGTTATCACAACAGCTTCAGCAACGCAGCTCGAGACCCCGTTCTCGCTCTACCGGCCGTCGCCCCACGCCGCGGGGACCACGGCAGAGGATTACGGTGAGGCCGGAAGCCCCGAAGCCATCCTGGGAAAGCGCCGGTGTACGAGTCGCCCGCGGCCGAACTCTCACCTAAGCGCGCCGCTGTTTCAGTTCCAGGGATTGTGACTGTTTCAGCGTCTTTTGCAATGCGCAAGCCTGTACGGTGGCCCGCTTGCCTGCACAAAAAAAAAAAAAATAGATATTTCCCGAAAAAGGTGTAATTTCTGGTGTCCCGGCCACGGCCGATGGTGCTATAAATGTAGTGATGATGCCCACTGCTCAGTGCCCATCTCCACATATAAGCACAGCCCTTCACACAGGGCTCGCGCCCATAAAAGCGACTGGACGTGTCGATCGCACGTGTCCACTCCTCAGTGCCCACAAACACTATGTCACACGCGTCATGTGGTTTCTGTAAAAACGAAAACCCGTGCACGTTCGTTCTGCCCAGGCAGACAGCGAGTCTAAAGCAGTAAATGTGCACGCTTACAGCCCACAATTACTCACAGACAGCACGAGTCCGACGGGACCCGCTCAACCCTCCCTCACTCGGTTAAGCACCGTTGGGGGGTCGAGGACAATCGATCTGCCCGCTGTGATCAGCGCGCTCCCCACCTCAAATGTCACAGGTTAGATGTTAGAGCACATCGAAGCGCTGCCGTTGCCCAGCCAACAGAGCGTGCTTCGCATCCAACCCCTAGCCATTCATGCAGATGCATGGTCAGTGCTTCCAGAGGTTTCGGATTGGGTGCTAGACATTATAAAGGGAGGCTACTCGCTACAGTTTTTTCGACGCCCTCCACGTTTTTTAGCGCGCGTCGAAACTACCGTCAAACAGAAGTAGCACACCTACTTCGAGCCGAAATATTAAAACTGTTGAGCAGAGGGGCTGTGGAGCCTGTATCTCAAGCTCAAAGCGAGGGGGGGGGCTGTACAGCAGATACTTTCTAGTGCCCAAGAAAGGCGGGGGTCTCAGACCCATACTGGATCTAAGACAGCTGAGCAAAGCATTGGCGAAACGCAGTGTCAAAATGCTTACAACCAGGAAACTCCTCGCGCATATTCGCAGAGGTGACTGGTTCATGTCAATAGATCTTGAAGGATTTTCAAATACAGATAGCGTCACATCACAGGCGATACTTGAGATTCGCCTTCGAGGGCCAGGCATACCAGTTTGCAGTCCTGCCGTTCGGCTGGTCCGTGGCTCCTCGTACGTTTACGTTTCGCTCCTCTCAGACTCAGAGGCATGCGAGTGCTGAACTATTTGGATGACTGGCTGATTCTGGCTTAATCACGAGCGGAGCTCGTGGAACACTGGGCCATTTTACTCGATCACCTCGAGAAACTCGGTCTCAGTGTTAACTGGACGAAGAGTTCGCTGAACCCCAGTCAGACGAGACTGTTTTTGGGTATAGCTCTGGACTCACGTTCACTGACGGCGCGGCTGTCACCACAGCGCGCCTTGGGCATTCAGCGCGCAGCGAATTCTCTCTGCTACGGCGCGACCGTTTCGCTCAAAGAATCTCGGAAGATGCTGGGTCTCATGGCTTCAGCATCTCCAGTTCTTTGGTTGGGCCTGCTCCGCATGCGCCCCCTGCAGTTCTGGCTGAGAATGCGGGTATCTGGTCGGCTGCGTCTCAGGGTCAATCAGAGCTGCGTTACAGCCCTGAAACCCTGGACGGCGAACGACTGGTACCAATCAGGTGTAAGCCTGGGGACTTCCTCGAAAGTGAAGATGGTGTCGACGGACGCCTCCACTTCGGGATGGGGAGCGCTGCTCGAGGGCAGACCGTCCTTTGGCCTGCGGTCAGAACGGGAAAAGCACCATCATATCAACTGTCTGGAAATGCTGGCAGTGGAGAACGCGCTGACGTGCTTTTGTCCCCGAATCAAGGGCCGCCACGTCTTAGTCCGTTCGGACAACATGTCTGTGGTGTCCTACATAAATCGCCAGGGCGGTCTCGGGTCCCGAAACCTGTACAGGCTGACGGAACGCTTCCTGGTTTGGGCTCAGCACAACTTGCGCTCGCTGAGGGCAGTTCATGTGCCTGGGCTACAGAATCTGGGTCCAGACAGGCTGTCCAGAGACAACATTCCCACGGGCGAATGGTCTCTACACCCGCAAACAGTCCGGCTGTTGTGGGAGAGATTTGGCAGGGCGGAGGTGTAGTCCTCTTCGCGTCCCACGAAATCGCTCACTGCCCCGCGTTCTTTTCCAAGAACGAAAGCGCGCTGTCACGGAGATGGCCGTGCTGCCCGCTTTATGCTTTCCCTCCCGTCTCCCTCCTTCCGCAGGTGATAGAACGGGTGAGAGAAACGAGATGTTCAATACTGCTTGTAGCACCTTTTTGGAAGAACCAACCATGGTTCCCAGATTTGATGCAGTTAGCAGACATTGCCCCGTGGCCAGTGCCGTTAAGGAGGGACCTCCTCTCGCAGGCCAGGGCCTCGATTTGGCACCCTCAACCGGAGTTGTGGTCCCTCCATGTGTGGGCGCTCAACGGTTACCCGCTGATCTCTCAGTGGGAGTGCTAAATACCGTCACTCAGGCTAGAGCTCCGTTGACTCGACGGCTGTATGCCTCGAAGTGGTCGGTGTTCTCCAGCTGGTGCACAGCTCGGGGAAGTTCACCCCTTAGTTGTGAGGTGACGGAGGTTCTCTCCTTCCTACAGGAGCTGTTGGATAAGGGCAGAGCCCCATCCGCGCTCAAAGTTTATGTGGCGGCCATTGCAGCGTTTTCTGAAACAGCGCTCGGTCAGTCAATAGGAAGGAACGATTTGGTCATCCGCTTCCTTAGAGGAGCTAGGAGGCTGAATCCTCCCAGACCTCCGTCAGTCCCTATGTGGGACCTCGCGGCGGTTTCGGAGGCCATGAAGGGTTCCCCTTTTGAGCCTATCCAATCAATTAGCCTCCAGCATCTGTCGTTCAAGGCAGTATTCTTGTTGGCTCTCGCTTCAGTGAAGCATGTGGGTGACCTGCACGTGCTCTCGGTGAGCCAGTCGTGCTTGGAGTTTGGGCCTAATGACTCAAGGGTCATACTCAAACCTAGGCACGGTTATGTGCCGAAGTCCCTCAACACGCCGTTTCGGGCGCAGGTTATTGCCCTGTCTGCCCTGTTGGTGTCAGGAGAGGATGGAGACTCGAGTCTTCTTTGCCCTGTTAGGGTTTTAAGAGCTAATGTGTCTCGCTCCGCTGTCTTTCGACAGACTGAGCAGCTGAATGTCTCGTTCAGTGGACGTTCCAAGGGAATGGCTGTTTCGAGACAGACTCTATCCAGATGGATAGTTGACGCCATAGCGTTAGCTTATGCTTCCAGGGGCCTTCAGTGCCCACTGGGCGTCAGAGCACACTCCACAAGGGGCGTCGCCTCGTCGTGGGCGTGGTCTACTGGGATCTCCTTGCAGGATATATGTATGGCGGCAGGTTGGGCCTCGCCGTCTACATTTATCAGGTTCTATAACCTGGAGGTTCCCGCCTTGCAAGCAAGGCTGCTGTCGGTATTGCCGAATCAGGGCCCTGATGGGAATTCTGAGTTTGTGAGCATTATGCGCTGCCGACTGTAATATGGGCAGTATTGCGTAAGACCCGCATTGCCACATTGGTCAGGCCTTGCCTCGACTGTGTGATGTTATATTGCCGCATCTACGGGTGCTGCTAGATATGGGACGGAGGGCTCCCCCCCTCTCCTGTCCTGGACTCTCTGTGAGTCCTTCGGGTGACTGTGCACTGTAAATCCTGGGCATTGCTTCAGGTTTATTGGTGTGTGATCCCTGCTCGCACGGCGTTTTACATGGGGTTCCCGTAGCGTCTTAGCTAAGACGCAGTACGAGAGAACTCTCGTAAGAGAACGTACTCGGTCACTAACGTAACCTCGGTTCTCTCTAGAAGAGGGAACGAGTACTGCGTTCTCTGCCGTGCGTACGATTCACTCTGGTTCGCTTTGGCAATGAAATAAATCAGGTGAGTCAGCCTTTTCGAGCTCCTTTTATAGGGTTGGGCCACACCCATTTCGGCGGGAAGTGGCATGAAGGGCGCAAAGCGCCCTTATTGGTCTGATATTGCATCAGCCTGCGCTCGATGGGCTGTGCACTTGCCGCAGAGAAAGCCAATGAGCGAGCGAGCCGTCTCGCCTATGGCTGTGTACTGCTGCAAATGCGCTTTACAAAAATTCAAAATTAAGGATAATTTTTTGCTTCAGTATTTCGTGAAAAGAGACTTTTCCGGTAGCGTCTTAGCTAAGACGCAGTATTCGTTCCCTCTTCTAGAGAGAACCGAGGTTACGTTAGTAACCGAGTACGTTTTTAATGTGTTATATGTTCTATGCACATAAACTTATGTTACTGCTTCAGTGCACAGGATTATCAGTATAGAGCTTCTGAGAGCACTAATGTTTAGTTTAGTGGTTCTGTTGAAACGAAGCTAAACCAAGCCCACATATGCAATTCGGCTTCTCTCTCAGTGAGAGAATGTAGCTTTTTACAATGGTAACTTCAAAACTTGCCAACATGAAAGATGTTTCTGACTTATGAACTATATTGTTTTTTTTGCATTGCAGAAATACAGTTTTTAAGGTGTTAGATGTTCAATGCACATAAACTTATATTACAGTTTCAGTGCACAGGATTATCAGTATAGAGCTTCTGAGAGCACTAATGTTTAGTTAGCGGTTCTGTTGAAACGAAGCTGAAACAAGCCCACATATGCAATACAGCTTATCTCTCAGTGAGAGAATGTAGCTTTTTACAATGTTAACTGCAAACCTTGCCAACATCAAAGATGTTTCTGACTTATGAACTATAGTGTTTTTGCATTGCAGAAACACAGTTTTTAATGTGGTAGATGTTCTATGCACATAAAATTATGTTACAGCTTCAGTGCACAGGATTGTCAGTATAGAGCTTCAGAAAGCACTAATGTTTAGTTAGTGGTTCTGGTCAAAAGAAGCTAAAACAAGCCCACATATGCAATACAGCCTATCTCTCAGTGAGAGAATATAGCTTTTTACAATGTTAACTGCAAAACTAGCCAACCCGAAAGATGTTTCTGACTTATGAACTATATTGTTTTTTGCATTGCAGAAACAGTTTTTAATGTGTTAGATGTTCTTTTCACATAAACTTATGTTACAGCTTCAGTGGACCGGATTATCAGTATGGAGCTTCTGAGAGCACTAATGTTTAGTTAGTGGTTCTGGTCAAAAGAAGCTAAAACAAGCCCACATATGCAATATAGCTTCTCTCTCAGTGAGAGAATGTAGCTTTTTACAATGTTAACTGCAAAACTTGCCAACATGAAAGATGTTTCTGACTTATGAACTATATTGTTTTTTGCATTGCAGAAACACAGTTTTTAAGATGTTAAATGTTCTTTTCACATAAACTTAAGTTACTGCTTCAGTGCACAGGATTATCAGTATAGAGCTAGTTAGTGGTTCTGGTCAAAAGAAGCTAAAACAAGCCCACATATGCAATTCGTCTTCTCTCTCAGTGAGAGAATATAGCTTTTTACAATGTTAACTGCAAATCTTGCCAACATGAAAGATGTTTCTGATTAATGAACTATATTGTTTTTTGCATTGCAGAAACATTGTTTTTAAGGTGTTAGATGTTCTTTGCACATAAACTTATGTTACAGCTTCAGTGCACAAGATTATCAGTATAGAGCTTCTGAGAGCACTAATGTTTAGTTAGTGGTTCTGGTCAAAAGAAGCTAAAACAAGCCCACATATGCAATATAGCTTCTCTCTCAGTGAGAGAATGTAGCTTTTTACAATGTTAACTGCAAAACTTGCCAACATGAAAGATGTTTCTGACTTATGAACTATATTGTTTTTTGCATTGCAGAAACATTGTTTTTAAGGTGTTAGATGTTCTTTGCACATAAATTTATGTTACAGCTTCAGTGCACAAGATTATCAGTATAGAGCTTCTGAGAGCACTAATGTTTAGTTAGTGGTTCTGGTGAAATGAAGCTAAAACAAGCCCACATATGCAATAAAGCTTCTCTCTCAGTGAGAGAATGTAGCTTTTTACAATGTTAACTGCAAAACTTGCCAACATGAAAGATGTTTCTGACTTATGAACTATTGTGTGTTTTGCATTGCAGAAACACAGTTTTTAATGTGTTAGATGTTCTATGCACATAAACTTATGTTACAGCTTCAGTGCACAGGATTATCAGTACAGAGCTTCTAAGAGCACTAATGTTTAGTTAGTGGTTCTGTTGAAACGAAGCTAAAACAAGCTCACATATGCAATACAGCTTATCTCTCAATGAGAGAATGTAGCTTTTTACAATGTTAACTGCAAACCTTGCCAACATCAAAGATGTTTCTGACTTATGAACTATAGTGTTTATGCATTGCAGAAACACAGTTTTTAATGTGGTAGATTTTCTATGCACATAAAATTATGTTACAGCTTCAGTGCACAGGATTGTCAGTATAGAGCTTCAGAAAGCACTAATGTTTAGTTAGTGGTTCTGGTCAAAAGAAGCTAAAACAATCCCACATATGCAATACAGCCTATCTCTCAGTGAGAGAATGTAGCTTTTTACAATGTTAACTGCAAAACTAGCCAACCCGAAAGATGTTTCTGACTTATGAACTATATTGTTTTTTGCATTGCAGAAACAGTTTTTAATGTGTTAGTTGTTCTTTTCACATAAACTTATGTTACAGCTTCAGTGGACCGGATTATCAGTATAGAGCTTCTGAGAGCACTAATGTTTAGTTAGTGGTTCTGGTCAGAAGAAGCTAAAACAAGCCCACATATGCAATATAGCTTCTCTCTCAGTGAGAGAATGTAGCTTTTTACAATGTTAACTGCAAAACTTGCCAACATGAAAGATGTTTCTGACTTATGAACTATATTATTTTTTGCATTGCAGAAACACAGTTTTTAGTGTTAGATGTTATTTGCACATAAACTTATGTTACAACTTCAGTGCACAGGATTATCAGTATAGAGCTTCTGAGAGCACTTATGTTTAGTTAGTGGTTCTGGTCAAAAGAAGCTAAAACAAGCCCACATATGTAATATAGCTTCTCTCTCAGTGAGAGAATGTAGCTTTTTACAAAGTTAAGTGCAAAACTTGCCAACATGAAAGATGTTTCTGACTTATGAACTATAGTGTTTTTGCATTGCAGAAACACAGTTTTTAATGTGTTAGATGTTCTATGCACATAAAATTAAGTTACAGCTTCAGTGCACAGGATTATA
Organism: Carassius carassius; assembly: GCF_963082965.1. Classification (NCBI taxonomy): domain Eukaryota; kingdom Metazoa; phylum Chordata; class Actinopteri; order Cypriniformes; family Cyprinidae; genus Carassius; species Carassius carassius. Next base: position 26,051,237 of record NC_081787.1, on the reverse strand, counting down.
AGTATAGAGCTTCTGAGAGCACTAATGTTTCGTTTAGTGGTTCTGTTGAAACGAAGCTAAAACAAGCCAACATATGCAATTCAGCTTCTCTCTCAGTGAGAGAATGTAGCTTTTTACAATGTTAACTGCAAACCTTGTCAACATGAAAGATGTTTCTGACTTATGAACTATATTGTTTTTTGCATTGCAGAAACACAGTTTTTAAGGTGTTAGATGTTCTATGCACATAAACTTATGTTACAGCTTAATTGCTCAGTATTATCAGTATAGAGCTTCTGAGAGCACTAATGTTTAGTTAGTGGTTCTAGTGAAACGAAGCTAAAACAAGCTCACATATGCAATTCGGCTTCTCTCTCAGTGAGAGAATGTAGCTTTTTACAATGTTAACTGCAAACCTTGCCAACATGAAAGATGTTTCTGACTTATGAACTATAGTGTTTTTTGCATTGCAGAATCACAGTTTTTAAGGTGTTAGATGTTCTATGCACATTGTTACTACCGGAGACGAAGTCTTCATTGATTTATATTCTTTTAATGTGTGTTTCTTCTTTCCGTGTTTTTTCTTGGGTTTTTTTTTCCTCAAACTGCCTGTCAGGTAGTTGATTGGCTGTAATTCCTCAGATAACAGTTGGTTATTTTGTGTTACCTTGTGTTACCAAATTGTGTTACCTGAGGCATACCGTAATCAGATTTTGAAATTGGGCCATGAACATGTGTGTTCAGGACACTTGGGTGTCACAAAGACATATCATCGAATTGCCAGACACTTTTTTTGGCCGGGCATGAAAACTGCTGTGTCTAGATTCGTACGCTCATGTTACATCTGTCAGTTAGGTGGAAAGCCCAATCAAACAATTCCACTTGCTCCACTACAGCCCATCCCAGTTTTTGGAGAACCGTTTGAGAGGCTTATTATTGACTGCGTAGGCCCATTACCTAAAGCTAAAACTGGACACCAATACCTTTTAACAATTATGTGTGCTAGTACTCGTTACCCTGAAGCTGTTCCTTTGCGGAATATCAAAGCTAAAACTGTAGCCCGTGAGCTCATCAAGTTCTGTTCAGTTTTTGGCTTGCCAAGAGTCATCCAAAGTGACCAGGGGTCCAATTTCACCTCTTAATTATTTAAGGAGGTAACGAAAGAGTTGGGCGTAGAGCACCAGTTGTCCACTGCATATCATCCAGAGACACAGGGAGCTCTGGAGCGGTTCCACCAAACCCTGAAGTCTCTTCTGCGTACATACTGCACTGAGACTGGTAAAGATTGGGTGGAGGGTTTGCCATTTTTGATGTTTGCTGTGAGAGGAACCGTTCAAGAATCCCTGGGATTTAGCCCTGCTGAGCTGGTTTTTGGCCACTCAGTTCGCGGCCCATTAAAACTTCTAAGTGAGCAGTTTCTAACTAAGGAATCTAGAGTGGAATGGGAGTTAGCTAGAGTTCATCTTGCTGAAACCCAGTCCAAAATGAAACTTTGCTACGACAAGGGTAGTCTTCAGCGTAATTTCCAGCCTGGTGATAAGGTCTTAACACTGCTTCCTCTGCCTGGTTCACCCCTGCAGGCAAGATCTTCTGGACCTTATCAGATTGAGAAGTTGAATGACACAAATTATGTAGTTTCTACTCCCGATCGTAAGCGTAAGACTCGTGTGTGCCACATTAATATGCTTAAGGCTTACATTAGTAGAGATGGTGTTAAGTCTCAGCGTGATCCTGTTGACCCTCTCCCTGTTGTTGCTAACACTGCTGTTAACTTGTCTTCTGAGTACTCTCCTGATTTAGATGGTCTTTGGAGTAAAGATGCCATTGCTTCATGTGATACACTGTCTAACTCTACCCTCTTGCCTAACTTGCAGTCACATCTATCTTATCTGTCTGCCCCCAGTGTGATCCTGTGGTCCAGCTAATTGAAAAGTATCATATGCTGTTTAATGATGTACCATCACAAACTACCGTGGTCACTCATGACATTGATGTTGGTGAATGCAGGCCTATCAAACAGCATCCATACCGTGCAAATCCCAATAAGCGTCAGGTTATGAAAACAGAGGTAGAATATTTGTTCTCATTTGACTCACGGCTTTGCAGTGCCAAGTCAAAGTCCATGGAGTTCACCGTGTTTGCTCGTACCCAAACCTGACGGCTCGTGGCGATTTTGTACTGATTTTAGGAAGGTAAATTCTGTAACTAAGCCTGATTCCTTTCCTCTTCCTCGAATTGAGGACTGTGTTGACCGGGTGGGGTCAGCTAGCTTTGTTACCAAAGCTAGACTTATTAAAAGAATACTGGCAAGTTCCTCTAACCCCCCGTGCCTCGGAAATATCAGCGTTCGTGACCCCTGATTGTTTCCTACAGTATAAGTCTATGGCGTTTGGCATGCGAAATGCGCCGGCAACATTCCAGCGGTTGATGCTGAAGGTACTGTCGGGTGTGCCCAACTGTGAAGTCTATCTAGACGACATAGTTATCTACTCTGCAACATGGGAGGAACATGTACAAAGTCTTGAGTTGCTGTTCAAACGATTACTGGAAGCCCATCTTACCTTAAACTTTGCTAAGTGTGAATTTGCTAAGGCAAGCGTGTCCTACCTCGGCAAATTAGTTGGCCAGGGCCAAGTAAGGCCTGTGCAAGCTAAGATACAGGCTATAATAGATTTTCCACAGCCAAGTAACAAGCGGGAGTTGCGCCGTTTTCTAGGGATGACAGGGTACTACCGTGGCTTTTGTAAGAACTTTGCTACTGTTGTCACACCCTTAACTGATCTCCTTAAAGCAGAACAGAAGTTTGTGTGGAATGCTGAGTGTGAAGCTGCATTTTATTCTGCTAAAGATCTGTTATGTCATGCTCCTGTGTTGTCTGCTCCGAATTTTGATTTGCCTTTAAAGCTACAGGTGGATGCTAGCGGCGTGGGTGCCGGGGCAGTGTTGCTGCAAGATGACAAAGCGGGAATTGAACATCCAGTATGCTACTTTTCGAAGAAATTCACCAGGTGCCAAAGAAACTACAGTACCATCGAAAAGGAAGCTCTCGCCATGTTGCTGGCACTGCAAAATTTTGAGGTCTACATGGGTAACGGTAATATGGGCCCTATTATTGTATACACTGACCACAACCCTCTCATCTTTCTGGGGGGAGAAAGGAAATGGTCACTCACTGCCCACTCCCTCCCCCCGCTGTTGACGCAGAGGTGTCAAATTCAGCACCTCTGAGTAGAGCACCCGGCTCAGACTGACAGCTGAAGGTGACAAATAGTGTTTCACAAATGAGATCCGATCGATATATCATTACACAGCCGCTTAGGCACATCTTATGAGATACAGAGCGCGTGTCTCTCAGGAGCGCACTTGGCTGTATGTGCGCACTTGGACAAAACGCTTTATATCTCACCAATGGAAGCACGCAGAAACGTAAAAATGGTCTTGTTTGAAAGAAGAGATTCTAATCTAAAAGACTATATCAAGTATATAGGTATTTGTGGCTGTTTGTGATAAATAATAATTTGCAATGAGGTGAGAAATTTTACATTGCGATTCTGTTGAAGATCATTCAATCTGTGATTATCACACAATAAAATGATCTACATCGTCAAATTCCTGAGAATGAGAGCTTTGTTGTGATATATGACTTGACTGTTTTGTGAAAAATATTTTAAATACACATTCTTATGAAAAATTATTCGCAATCGTTAGACGGAAATTTGTGGGGGGGGGGGATATATTTCTTAGCTTAATTTTACTACTTTATGAATCATAAAACCCCCATTAATGGTATTCTTTGTAACACTCTAAGCTTTCAAATGAACCCATATATGGGCTGATACCATATAAGGAAGGCTTTGCAAATGAAACACGAACATTTTGTATGCTATTTTTGGACCCGGTACCGGGTCCGCAGAGTTGAAGGGGTTTTAATTAATACCCCGAGACTGATGGGTCGTGGTGGGGGTTTAGCTACTGTTTGTAAGCGGCAGTATAAATGTCACCGTTTATCGACCGCATGTTACTCGAGCTTTGAGGTTCAGTTATTAAGACTTGAGTTTTATAAGACTGTTTTGGGAGTAGTTGTTTATCGACCTCCAAAGTATAGTCAAGTTTTTATTCAGGAATTTTCTGAGTTCTTATCCACTATTTTATTAATGTCTGGTCATATTTTACTTGTTGGGGATTTTAACCTTGTTGGGGATCTTAGACAGCAGTGTAGGCGAGCAGAACGGGCTTGGAAAAAGGATACACTTATGATCTCGCAACAGATTTTACGTGATTTACGTATGGGATATCAGAAGGCTGTTAGGGAATGCTAAATCAGCCTTTTTTTCCAAAATTATATCACAGCATTCAAAATCACCTAAAATTTTGTTTCAATCTATTAATAGATTTTTTAACTCAAATACTGTCTCAATACTACCATCCACTGAGTGTTGTGAGAAGTTTTTAAATGTCTTTTTAGACAAAGTTAACATAATTAGATCTGGTTTTCATGACTGGAATGGCTTGACAGGAGACATGTTAAAAAATTTCAGCACGTTTGATAAATTTGATTTGGTTTCAGTTAAGGATATTAGTCTTATTATTGGTAAGTTGAAACGCCCAGCTGCTAGTTGGGATGTTTTGCCTTTTGATTTGTTGGCTGCAACATTCAATTATACTGGGCCTTGTATTACTGCTATTGTTAATTGCAGTCTTTATACAGGCACTTTTCCTTTAAGTTTTAAGCAGGCGGTTATTCAGCCCCTTCTTAAAAAGACTACTCTTGACCCGTTGGATTTTAATAATTATCGGCCAATTTCAAAGCTGCCTTATATCTCTAAAATTTTGGAAAAGGTAGTTTTATCTCAGTTAAGTTCTTTTTTGGCTAGAAACTAGGTGTTAGATGTCTTTCAGTCTGGTTTTCGGACAGGACACAGTACTGAATCAGCTTTACTGCGAGTCTCAAATGATCTATTACTTATTGCAGACTCGGACAATACTGGGGCTCTAATTATGTTGGATCTTAGTGCAGCTTTTGATCTAATTGTTCACGATATTCTTATTAATCACTTGGAACATGTTGTAGGGCTGAGAGGGACGGTTTTAAAATGGTTTTCCTCATTTTTAAGGGGACGTTCAATTTCTGTGAGGGTTGGGGATTTTTCCTCCGGGTCAGTTTCTCTGGATTGTGGAGTAACTCGGGGTTCAATTCTGGGACCTATTCTCTTTTCTCTGTTTTTGCTGCCTCTAGGCCAAATTTTCAAGAAATATGGTATATTTTATCACCTATATGCCGATGACATTCAGATTTATTTACCGATTGGAGCTGGAGGATCAAGCCCTAATTTATTCCTGGTTGCTTGTTTAAAGGAGGTGACCAGTTGGTTACAGCAAAACTGCTTGCAGTTAAATGCCAGCAAGTCTGAAGTCATGGTGTTTGGGATGAAGAAGGATGACAGTGGTTTAGCCGATTTTCTAGGTATATGGGAAACATACGTTCAGCCTAAAATAAGAAATGTAGGTGTAATTTTTGACTCTGCTCTTATGTTTGACCATCAGGTTAAAAATGTGGTAAAAAATTGTTTTTATCAGTTAAGGACTATTGCAAAAATGAAATCTTTTCTGTCTGTTCCTGATCTGGAAACAGTGATTCATGCATTCATCTCTACACGCTTGCATTACTGTAATGCTCTATATGTAGGAATTAGTCAATCTCTTTTCTCTCTTTCAAGATTGCAGCTGGTCCAAAATGCTGCAGCGAGGCTCCTGACTGGTATTAAGAAAAGGGAGCATATCACACCTGTTTTGAAAAGGCTTCATTGGCTCCCTGTGAAATATCGGATACAGTATAAGGTTTTGTTATATGTTTATAAAGCTGTTCACGAGTTGGCCACGGAATATATCAAGGATTTGGTGCTTATGAACTCTGGTAGATCTCAAAGGTCCTTTAATTGTTTACTGCTCTTTGTTCCAAGAACTCGTCTTAAAACCAAAGGGGATCGAGCTTTCTCAGTCATTGGACCTAGACTGTGGAATGCTCTTCCCCCTGATATAAGATCTGCACCGTCAGTTGATGTTTTTAAAATTTGTGTGAAAACGTATTTGTATTCTGTTTCTTTTAATTCTTGACTTTGTCATTCCATATATTTTTTTTTTTTTTATGTTTTTAGATGTACAGTCCTTTGGTCTACGTTGTAGTAGAAAGGGCTATATAAATAAACAAGACTTGAGACTTGAGACTAATACAAGACGTAGTCAGCCAGACGATGAACATTATTAATATTATTAACAATTAATAATTATTATATGATGCAGTCACACTTGTAGCAATATTTGTTAGTTGTTTGTTGGTTCAGGGTTAGCATCATCTGAGGTCCTCTGAGGGGTCAGCATCATCTCTTCTCAGGTGTTCTGGATCCAGACTGGAGTTTGTGTAAATCCTAGTTACCACGGGATGTAAATCCCGTGTGGCAAAACATAGAAACAAATAAAGACATCATTAGCATAGCTGCTGTTCCAACAAAGTAAAATTAATTAGTTTAACCCAAGCTAAAGAATGAGAATGCGCATTTGATCAGATGCAACTACACTCACAATTTAAGAGATACATTATTCGAATGCTTGGCGAAAGAGATGCGTTTTTAATCTAGATTTAAACAGAGAGAGTAAGTCCAGTGTTTTGTGACCTTAGGGAGCGTGATGGATTGTAACGTGGTAGACGGCTAGTTAGGTACGCAGGAGCTAAACCATTTAGGGCCTTATAGGTAAGTAATGATAATTTGTAACTGATACGAAACTTAATAGGTAGCCAGTGGAGAGACTGTAAAATTGGGGTAATATGATCATATTTTCTTGACCTGATAAGGACTCTAGCTGCTGCATTTTGGACTACCTGTAGCTTGTTTATTGAAGAAACAGGACAACCACCTAGAAGTGCATTACAATAGTCCAGTCTAGAGGTCATGAATGCATGAACTAGCTTTTCTGCATCAGAAACAGATAACATGTTTCGTAGCTTGGCAATGTTTCTAAGATGGAAGAATGCAGATTTTGTAACATGGGAAATATGATTTTCAAAAGACAAGTTGCTGTCTAACATTTTTTAAACATTTAACAAGATTTTTGACTGTAGAGGAAGTGACAGTACATCGGTCTAGTTGCAAATTGTAATCTACAAGATTCTGTGTAGTGTTTTTTGGTCCAATAATTAATATCTCTGTCTTATCCGAATTTAATTGGAGAAAATTATTGGACATCCAATCTTTTACATTTTTAACACACTCTGTTAGCTTAGATAATTTAGAAGTTGAATCTGGTCTCGTTGAGATATATAGGTGAGTATCATCAGCATACCAGTGTAAGCTAATTCCGTATTTTCTAATAATATTACCAAGGGGCAACATGTATATTGAAAATAGAAGGGGACCTAGGAAGGATCCTTGTGGCACTCCATATTTTACTGGTGATAAATGAGATGACTCCCCATTTAAATAAATAAAATGGTAGCGATCGGACAGGTCGGATCTAAACCATCTTAGAACCTGCCCTTGAATACCTGTATAGTTTTGTAATCGATCTATGAGTATGTCATGATCTATGGTGTTGAACACAGCACTAAGATCAAGTAAAACTAGAAATGAGATGCTGCCTTGATCTGACACAAGAAGCAGGTCATTTGTAATTTTAACAAGTGCAGTTTCTGTGCTATGGTGGGGCCTGAAACCAGACTGAAATTCTTCATACAGATCATTTTTGTGCAGGAAGTGTCACGGTTCATGAATCGGCTGTCTCACACTGAGGTGTCTGCGTGAGTGTAATTGTGTGGGTGTGGTTACTCAATTGTGTTGATTAGAGTCACCACCCATCGTTGATTTCACCTCCCTTTATATACCAGTAATTTCCCTCTCATGTTGTCAGATCGTTGTGGTTGTTCCCTGGTGTGCGTCTTTTCTCGTGTTTCGTCAGCCCAGTTCTCCGTTTGGATTTCGTCAGTTCTTCGTGTCGTCTGGATTTCGTCAGTTCCTCGTGTCGTCTGGATGTTCCACGGTTCCTGGGTTTCTGTACACGCTCTTAACCGCACCACCACCGGATCGCCATCTCGTCCCTGCTTCAACCACCACCTGATTGTTTGTCCCCGACCTGTGTCTTTATTCTGACTTTCAATAATTAAACCTTATTTACTTGCACCTTGCATCCTCTTGTTATTTCATGACAGAACGATCTGACCAAACCATGGATGCAGCAAGCACTTCCCAGCTCAAAGATTTCATCGCTCACAGCATCTCACGAATGGACCAACAAGAAGAAAACATTTCAGGCACAGGTCGTGCGGTGCAAGCACTCATGAAGCAGGTGTCTGCTTCTGCGGACTCCTACTGCGCCCCCCACGCCGTCCGTTCCCCCACCACCAGTGCCTGCAGCAGCAGAGGGACCAGAGCCACGCCTACCCACACCAGAGGGATATTCCGGTGAGCCTGAATTTTGTAGACCATTCCTCACGAGATGTTCCATGCATTTCGCTTTACAGCCACGTACTTTTCAGAGTGAACAGATGAAGGTTGCATTTGTATTAACCCTGCTGTCAGGGAGAGCAGCGCTTTGGGGAACGGCGGTGTGGGAGAACGGACACGACTGCTGCACCTCGTTCCAGGCACTCTCCGAAGAGATGAGGAGAGTTTTCGATCGTGCAGTGGCGGGTAAGGAGGCGGCCAGATTACTCGCCGAACTGCGACAGGGAGAAGGCTTGGTGGCGGATCTTTCCATTCGATTCCGCACCCTGGCCGAAGAGTGCCATTGGAACGAGGAAGCGCAGTGGGATATGTTCCTGCATGGGCTGGCTGACCGTGTTCATAAGGAGATTTACGCCATGGACTTACCAGAGACGCTGAACGGACTGATAGAAGTTACTAGAGTAGACGCTCGTCTGAATTGCGTGACGCACCCCAGCCGTCCACAAGCCAGCTCAGAGGACCACCAGCCCGATGGTGCGAGCGCGATCAGCCCCGCATTCGATCACGAGCCCATGCAGGTGGGGAGAGCTCGGCTTTCCCGGGAGGAGAGAGAGAGGCGGAGATCCCAAGGACTTTGCCTATACTGTGGCCGGGCGGGCCACTTCATCCACTCCTGTCCAGTAAAAGAGCAGGCCCGGTAGTAAGTATTAGGCTACTATCGGGTGGAATCTCCACCGAAAAGACCTCATCACCATCATCGACCCTCCTCCCGGTAAGACTGAGATGGCGAACGTCGACGCACTGCACCAATGCACTACTGGATTCGGGAGCGGAGGGTAATTTCATGGACTTTAAACTGGCTGTTCAACTTCAGATCCCCATCACTCCTCTCTCGCACCAGATCACTGTCAATGCACTCAATGGACAAGAGCTTCCCTGGATTACACATTCAACTGAAAGTATCACCCTCATCACTTCTGGCAATCACACAGAAACCCTCTCATTCCTCCTCATGGACTCACCACTTGCACCAGTGGTTTTGGGACACCCGTGGCTCTCTAAACACAACCCCCGGGTCGACTGGTGCACTAACACAATTTCCACATGGAGTAACCACTGTCATGAGTCCTGTTTAGTGTCTGCCTGTCCCTCTGTGTCTGGTTCTGTGTTTCAGAGTAAGGCGGCAGATTTGTCTAATGTGCCCGCGGAGTATCTCAACCTGAAGGAAGTGTTCAGTAAGTCCCGTGCTGCTTCTCTCCCTCCGCATCGTTCCTATGACTGTGCGATTGATCTACTGCCAGGTAAGACTCCGCCTAAGGGCAAACTTTACTCTCTTTCTGTTCCCGAGAGGGCGGTCATGGAGAAATATATTTCTGATTCTCTGGCCTCTGGGTTCGTCCAGCCTTCCTCTTCTCCTGCGGGGGCGGGGTTCTTTTTCGTTGGAAAGAAGGATGGTTCTCTGCGACCTTGCATTGATTACCGAGAGCTAAACAACATCACGGTAAAGAATTCTTATCCTTTGCCGTTGATGTCTTCAGCTTTCGAGGAAATGAAGGGGGATGAATGGAAAACCGCTTTTAATACCCCCAGGGGGCACTTTAAATATTTGGTTATGCCCTTCGGGCTTTCCAACAGCCCAGCGGTTTTCCAGGCACTCGTGAATGACGTGTTGAGAGACATGGTAGATCAATTCATATATGTTTACCTGGATGATATATTGATTTTTTCTTCGTCTCTCCAGGAACACGTTCAACACATCAGACGAGTGCTCCAGAGACTGTTAGAGAATGGGCTTTTTGTCAAGGCGGAGAAATGCTCGTTTCATGCACAGTCTGTTCCCTTCCTAGGGTACATCATCTCTTTTGAGGGAGTGCGCATGGACCCTGACAAGATTAACCCTCTGGATTCTAGGGGTATTTTTGGGGCCTGGAGAAGTTTTGTCATGCCCTGACATTTGTGCTTTTTTCAGTTTCTTATAAATATCTAAATGGGTAAAGTCTAATCTCACTGTAATCAGCACAAACTGGGCTGTAATAATATGTGAAATGCATGTATGTACATGATTGTGTTTTTGAGAAAAAAAATATTATGCGTGGTTAGTGAAAAACTAAAAATGTTAAAACACTTGAATAAGGCAAAAAAACACATAAAGAACAATGGTTCCCGGGATTTTTGAGAACTGGAGCTTGTAGCCTAGAATTTTTCTTTCTAAATTATGTGAAAATCATCTTGTTTACTCACTCACAGAAAACAATATATTGATTTAAATTTTCTAAGACACTTTTTGTTGGTAAAAGTCATATGCGAGTAGGCGTCAACTACCATGAATATCATTGTGATTTACAACTGAGAAGACAAAGGCCTGCATAATGAGCTGCGTAATGAGCCATTCAGTCATCTGTGCCACTGAGAGGAAGGAGTTACAAGAAAGAATGTGAAGACAAAATAAATCTATATAATTTTATGTTTGTAGTTTATTAAGAATATATTTAATTATCCCACAACATAATTTAATATCCACTTGGGGGAGCAGTTAAACAGTTTATTAGAAACAATCAAAGCTGACTTTCAAACTAATTGTTTGGCATCCTTACTCCAGTCACAAAATCCTTCAGAAATCCTTTTAACAATCTTATTTTCTACAAAAAAAAAAACATTTATTGTTGTTATTATTATTATTATCATTATTATTAATGTTGAAAAGAGCTGAGGATATTTTTCTGGGTTTTTAGGGGGGATAAATTGAAAGAAAAGCATTGTTTTTACATTTGTTACAGTTATCTATTTGTTACATTTATATTATTTACATCAAGCTTTTGAATGGTATAGTATTGTATATTGTTATTGAAACTTCATAATGTTTCACTTGATTATACATTTAGTCAGGAATTATAGTTTGGAAAAAGTATTTGGAAAAAGTCTAACTAGTAAAATGTTTACACGTTCTGTGAAAACTAGTACAAGTATATTAATAGATAAAAAGAGACTTACTCATGTTTATGATCTCTGCTGAATAAAGTGCTTCATTCTTTTTTTCTGAGGAAATTCATTTCTCAAATCCTCAACCACATCACATCTTTTTGGGGTGATTTATGTCTTATTCCTCTCATTGCGAAGCAAAGAGTAAAATAAAAAAACTTGAACAGTCTGGCTGCTTTTTCTTCTGTTAGGGGCGTATTCAAGCCGCGCGCTTCAGTTTGAATCTGAATAGCGCGTTCAGCGCGGGGGCGTGGTCAAATTAGATATAATGAAGGGAGACTTGAAAAACAGACATCGCGTTGTTTTCATATGGATTACTTTATCACAGAATATCTGTTTTCTGCGACACTTGTTTAAGCTTTCTATAGATATCTCTCTCATGTATTTTCGTTGAGTATTCACGGAGTTACAGTTCATTTAAATGACGTGTTTGTAAAAGAAGATCAGCGCAGACAAAGGCTGCAGACAGCACACCTTGTTTGTTATCTTTATTTTATAAGTGCACAAAGTTTTGTTGTTATTATGTCTGTATCCAAAAAAAAGCCGAGGCAGTGTTCATCAACCTCAAAAGTCGCTTCGTTTCGGCTCCCATTCTCATCACCCCTGATCCCACACGTCAGTTTGTGGTGGAGGTCGACGCGTCAGAGGTGGGAGTAGGAGCAGTGCTTTCACAACGCGCTTCCTCAGACGATAACATGCATCCCTGCGCGTTCTTTTCTCATCGACTATCGCCTGCCGAACGTAATTATGACATTGGTAACAGAGAGTTGTTGGCAGTTAAGTTAGCGTTGGAGGAGTGGCGTCATTGGTTAGAGGGTTCTGGGGTGACTTTTATCGTTTGGACCGACCATAAGAATCTTGAATACATCAGATCAGCTAAAAGGCTCAACTCCAGGCAGGCTCGGTGGGCTCTTTTTTTCGGACGTTTTGACTTTGTTCTCTCGTACCGCCCGGGGTCTAAAAACATCAAACCCGACTCTTTATCTCGTATTTTTGATCCTTCCGAACGCCCGGTCACTCCCGAGTGTATTTAACCCGAGAAAGTTGTCATCTCCACTCTGGTATGGGAGGTCGAATCGAAGGTCAAGACAGCCTTAGAAGGGCCTGGTTGCCCACCGAGTCGTTTGTTTGGGCCGGAGGGCTTACGGTCCGACGTTATTCGATGGGGTCATTGCTCCAACGTGGCTTGTCACCCAGGAGTGACTCGCACTAGTTTTCTAGTTAAGCAATGATTCTGATGGACACTAATGGCTCACGACATTCACGATTTTGTTTTGGCTTGCTCAGTCTGTGCCACTGGTAAGACATCTAACCGACCCCTAGATGGGCTACTTCGACCGCTGCCTGTCCCTTCGAGACCCTGGTCCCATATCGCTCTAGATTTTGTCACCGCCCTCCCGCCCTCTAATGGCATGATGGTTGTTTTAACCGTAATGCACCGGTTCTCGAAGGCGGCACATTTCATCCCCTTGCCCAAATTACCTTCAGCCAAGGAGACAGCGGTCACAGTCATAGATCACGTCTTTCGGTTACATGGCCTCCCGATGGACGTGGTCTCTGACAGGGGTTCCCAATTCGTATCCAAATTTTGGCAAGAATTTTTTTAATTACTGGGGGCCACGGTCAGTCTGTCCTCGGGCTATCATCCCCAGAGCAATGGTCAGTCTGAGCGAGCCAATCAGGACCTCGAGAGAATGTTGCGAAGTTTGGTTGCCAAGAATCCATCATCCTGGAGCCAACAGCTTTCTATGGTGGAGTACGCCCACAATTCTTTGCCAGTGTCATCCACGGGCCTAGGTTACCAGCCACCAATTTTTCCAAGTCTGGAATCCGAAGTCGCGGTCCCCTCAGCTCACGCATTCTTCCATAGGTGCTGCCGTACTTGGACTAGAGCCCGTGAGACTCTACTCCAAGCAGGGGGGCGCATGAAGGCCAAGGCCGATCGCCACCGGTCAAAGCCTCCCATTTACGTCGTGGGTCAAAGAGTGTGGCTTTCTACCAAGAATATTCCTCTCCTCTCCGTGTCTAATAAGTTAGCTCCCAAATTCATTGGCCCGTTTCCTGTCACCAAAATTATTAGTCTGGTGGCAGTCCGACTCAAACTTCCATTCGGCGTACAGGAGAATTCACCCCGCCTTCCATGTGTCTAAAATCAAGCTCGTGTTTTATTCTCACATTAACCCGCATACCCCCCACCCCCCCCCCCCCCCCCTGCCGCGACTCGTAGATGGGGAACCCACGTATTTGGTAAACCGCATTCTGGACTCGAGACGAAGGGGGCGCGGATTTCAGTACTTGGTGGACTGGGAGGGTTACGGTCTGGAGGAGAGAAGTTGGGTTCCTGCTAGGGACATTCTGGATCACTCCCTTATCGATGATTACAATTGACAGGTAAGGTTGTCTGGGAACCCCAGGAGGCATTCCTAAGGGGAGGGGTACTGTCACGGTTCATGAATCGGCTGTCTCACACTGAGGTGTCTGCGTGAGTGTAATTGTGTGGGTGTGGTTACTCAATTGTGTTGATTAGTGTCACCACCTGTCATTGATTTCACCTCGCTTTATATGCCAGTAATTTCCCTCTCATGTTGTCAGATCGTTGTGGTTGTTCCCTGGTGTGCGTCTGTTTCTCGTGTCTCGTCAGCCCAGGTCTCCACTTGGATTTCGTCAGTTCTTCGTGTCGTCTGGATTTCGTCAGTTCCTCGTGTCATCTGGATGTTCCACGGTTCCTGGGTTTCTCTACACGCTCTTCACCGCACCACCACCGGATCGCCATCTCGTCCCTGCTTCAACCACCACCTGATTGTTTGTCCCCGACCTGTGTCTTTATTCTGACTTTCAATAATTAAACCTTATTTACTTGCACCTTGCATCCTCTTGTTATTTCATCACAGGAAGGTGCTCAATTGAGCAGACACAACTTTTATCTAAAATTTTAGACATAAATGGAAGATTTGAAATAATTTAATTTGCCAGTTCACTAGGATCTAGTTTTGTTTTTTTAATAAGAGGCTTAATAATCGCCAGCTTGAATGCTTTTGGGACGTGACCTAAAGATAACGACGAGTTAATGATATTGAGAAGCGGTTCTTCGGCTACAAGTAACTACTCTTTCAGTAATTTAGTGGGTACATGATCTAATAAACATGTTCGTAAATAAATTCGCTATTGTATTTCTAATGTTATCTATTTTATCTGTGAAGAAATTCATAAAGTCATTACTATTAAACATTGGTGGAATATTTGAATCAGGTGGCGTCTGGTTATTTGTTAATTTAGCCACTGTGCTAAATAAAAACCTTGGATTGTTTTGGTTATTTTCTATGAGTTTGTGTATATGCTCTGCCCTAGCAGTTTTTAGGGGCTGTCTATAGCTGGACATACTGTTTTTCCATGCAATTCTAAACACTTCCAAGTAAGTTTTTCTCCATTTGCGTTCAAAGACTATGAGTTACTTTCTTGAGAGAGTGAGTATTACTGTTATACCATGGCACAGTACGTTTTTCTCTAACCTTTTTCAATTTGATGGGGGCAACAGCTTCTAATGTATTAGAGAAAATAGTGCCCATGTTGTCACTCATTTTGTCTAATTCATGTGTATTTTTTGGGTACAAATAGCAGTTGAGATAGATTTGGCAGGTTATAGGTGAATCTGTCTTTGGTGGCTGGAACAATAGTTCTGCCCAGACGGTAACGCTGAGACATATAGTTAATATGAGTGATACGCAGCATGCACGATACAAGGAAATAGTCTGTAACATCATCGCTTTGAGGTACAATATCTATATCAATTAGATCGATTTCATGCGATATAATTAAATCTAGTGTATGATTAAAACGATGAGTGGGCCCGGTGACATTTTGCTTGATTCCAAAAGTTTATTAGGTCAGTAAACGCAAGTCCTAATGCATCATTTGTATTATCAATGTGAATATTAAAATCTCCCATGATTAGTGCCTTATCAACTGTAACCATAAGATCTGAGAGGAAATCTGCAAATTCTTTTAGGAATTCTGTATATGGCCCTGGTGGTCTATACACAGTAGCCAGAGAAAGAGATACATTAGATTTCTTTTGCATGTCTGACAGTGTAACATTAAGCAGAAGTATTTCAAATGAGTTAAACCTGTATCCTGTTTTCTGAGTAACATTAAGAATATTGCAACACCTCCGCCACGACCAGTCTGACGGGGCTCATTCTTATAACAGTAGTTGGTGGAGTGGACTCATTTAGACCAAAATAATCATTTGGTTTTAGCCAGGTTTCAGTCAAGCAGAGTACATCAAAACTATTATCTGTGATCATTTCATTTAAAATAACTGCTTTGGGTGTGAGTGATCTAATATTTATGAGCCCAAACTTAAAAAATTGTTTTTGTTCATTTACTTTACATGTTTCTGGTTTAATCACGATAAGATTTTTTTCTAGATCCTACATTAAATTTATATTTTGACCTCACTTTTCGGGGAACAGACACAGTCTTAATATATTGTACAGCGCAAGTACTTTTATCATTTAAGCGGGTGGAACAAAAGTCATCATAATAGTTATTTGAGAATTGTCTTACTAGTCACATGGAGCGAAGTGTCCTGGAGATGTTATCAGAGAGCAGCTCCGCTCCGACTCTGCTGGGGTGCAGGCCATCAGCGCGAAACACCCTAGGATGCTCCCAGAAAAGATTCCAGTTATTAACAAATAGCAGTTTCTGTTCTTTACACCATGACAACAACCATTTAATCATTTAAAGCAACAAGTCTACTGAACCTTTCGTGTCAGTGCAGGGCAGTGGTCCTGACATGACGATCGTCGCCGCAGGCGTCATGCTGCGAACCGTCTCGATCAGGCTCCTGAAGTCCCTCTTCAGCGTCTCCGTCTGCCGCAGCGTGGTGTCGTTAACCCTGGCGTGAAGCACGACCGCTCTGGGGCTCTCGTCGGCCTTCAGGGTTGCGGGTATCTGCGCAGAAACATCGAGAACACGAGCACCAGGAAAAAAGGAGTGTGCACTTTACCTTCGGCTAACGTAGAACGGACGTTTCGGACTATGGAGTCTGATGATCACAGCATCACGTCCCGTCTCCCCCCCCGGTTGCACCAGGCCTGTGCAGAGAAACACACGGAGTAGACGTGGTGGGACTGTTAGCAGCACGCTGTATACTTACCCTGGACTTGTGAGCGGTCTGATGCGATACTGTAGCTGACGGCTTAATGGTTACAAAATTGTCTCTAATAGTATCGATTTTAGAAGTAAAGTAGTTCATAAAGTCATTACTGCTGTGATGTTGGGAAATGTCAACACTTATATCTAAAAGAGAAGAAAAGTAATTGGATCTAGTAGTTTTTAATGCTTTTCTGTAGGATAGGTTACTTTCCCGCCAAGCAATACGAAATACCTCTAGTCTTGTTTTCCTCCATCTGCGCTCCATTTTCCGGGCTGCTCTCTTTAGGGTGCGAGCATGCTCATTATGCCATGGTGTCAGACTGTTTTCCTTAACCTTCCTTAAGCGTAAAGGAGCAACTGTATTTAAAATGCTAGAAAAGAGAGAGTCCATAGTTTTTGTTACATCAACAAATTGTTCTGAGGTTTTGGATATGCTAAGGAATTCCGATACATCAGGAAGATTAGGAAGATTACATCAGGTCTTTTGTGGTAGAAGTGATGGTTCTACCATACTTGTAACAAGAAATAGAATATACAATTTTGGCTATATGAAGTTAAAACTAAATAATGATCTGAGATATCATCACTTGGCTGCATAATTTCAACACCATCAATATCAACTCCATGTGACAGTATATTAATCTAAAGTATGATTTCGACAATGAGTAGGTCCTGAGATGTGTTGTCTAACCCCAGTAGAGTTCAGAATGTATAAATGCTGATCCCAATGCATATTTTTCATTGTCAACATTGATATTAAAATTACCAACTCTTAAAACTGTATCTGCAACCAGAACTAACAAACATCATAGGGGATTTATCATAAACATTTGTTTCTCTGGGTAATATTATATGAAGCACCATTACTTCACATGAGTTATACTTGAAGCTTGCCCTCTGAGAGATCCTGAAAACATTGTTATAAATTGAAGCAACACCTCCCTCTTTGCCTTTTGGACGCGGCTCATGTTTATAACAGTAATCTTGGGGGGTGGACTTATTTAGAATAATGTAATCATCAGGTTTTAGCCAGGTTTCTGTTGTAGCAGAAATGACTCGAACCAGACAAATTTAAGAGTTGATCAGGGCTGTGGCTGAAACATGAGCCAAATTCCTCAGTAAGGCAACAGGAAGTCATAAAACATTCTGTGCCACAAGTCCCAAGCAAGATAACCAACCAACCAACGCTTTCACAGAACAGCTTTCAACATTAACACCACTAGAACAATTATTGACAATTTCAATTCGGAGAAGAGATTTGTCAAATTTGTTGTTCGTAACTGATAGGCAACGCCGGACATCAAGTGTAAACCCATGAGAGTACTACACAAGATCTTTTGACTTCCCCCACCTAGCAGAACCATACTGAAATTCCTAAGGGGGAGGGGCCTTTGAACCTCTGGTCTCCACAGAAATCTTTGTCAAGAGAATGGCAAAGAAACTGTCTTTTCTACATATATATGGACCAAAATGAACTCAAAAAGACTTATAAATGAATATCAGTACATCGCTTCACTCCATATTCATTTATATGTAACCCACACATTTGACTATCATGTTATAATCACTTATTGTGTATGTCTTTTAATAACTATGGGATAGCTTAAGGATACATATTCATGTCTAGTATCTATGTAATCGAATCTGCTTGCTTGTAATAGTCCTGACCATCAGTTATTTGTCAAATGTATCATATTCTTGTTATAGGAATCATGTCCAAAATTAGACCCTGCAAGAGCGGGAAAATTCGGACCACATGCTTGGTAAGACAACATATGATTTATGATACCCCCGAGCCAAGACAATATCTGATTGGTCAAGACAACATTTGAGGTGTGGCCAACAGGCCAGTTTAAATACTCAGGACACCATAAAATCTTGCTTTTAGTTGTTAGCTTTGCTTCTGCTACTAGTCATGCCTGCTTTTAGTCTTTAGCTATGCTTCTGCTACTAGTCATGCCTGCTTTTAGTCTTTAGCTATGCTTCTGCTATTAGTCATGTCTGCTTTTAGTTGTTAGCTTTGCTTCTGCTACTAGTCACGCCTGCTTTTAGTTTTTAGCTATGCGTTTAGCTTTTGCTATCAGTGATGCCTGCTTTTAGCTTTGCTTCTTAGCTTTAGCTTTTAGTCATGCTGTTTGTCATCACTGTTCTTTGAGCGTGGTTCCAGCGTGCTTCAGCCTGCACGCCTGCTGCTACTTAGCCACGATGAGAAGAAACACCACCTAGTCTCGTCAAACTTTACTTCTTTTCTTTTCCGTTTGAGAGTTTCGTGTTCTGAGTTAAGTTTTGTAACGTCGAGTTCAACTTCAACCAGCCACACAACTCTGCATCTTCAGCCAACGTCCAACCACGGGCTTCCCAAGACGTCACTTCAACGACTACTGAACTTCCAGCCAATCAGCGACATCGGGATACCCCTTTCAACGACAACAAAGGGGACTCCCTTTTCACAGGAGACGCAAGTAACTTTACCTCCAGACTGTGACCTTTACTGGTGTATCTAATATAATGTTAACCTCATTGAGGAACTCAATGCGAGGGTTAATTAAGTGATTGATGGCTGTTCATGTCTATGCAATTTAACGTATTGCTGTAAACTTGGGATTCCACATTTCCATTCTCTTAAACTCATCTTTCCCTAACTTTCGATCTTCCTGCAACTTGTGTGAATGTGTGCGTGCGTGCGTTTATGTGTTAGATTAGTTTATATGTCTTAGATTTATCTAATAAAGCCTTATTCATATTGAAAAGAGAAGTATCTTGTGTTTTGTGCTTACAAGTTAATGTCTTAAACTGCCGATCTTGTTACTGTGCTAATTGATAGTGTTTTCACTATACTTTGGATATTAATATCCAGCGCAGATTTGATGTTAAACGGCTCGTTCCGTGAATCGCAGGGCATCTCAGTGATCAGCTGTTAAACAGTGATTCTGTTCAAATTCCCTTTAAAATCTTTGATTCCCTTTGAGCTAAATTGACCTGTTTCCCTTACACTGTCAAACAGAGCACATCTAGGTTATGATCAGTTATCATATTATTTGCAAAATGTGCTTTCGTAGAAAGGGATCTGATATTCAATAAGCCAAGCTTAATCATTTGTTTATCTTTATTGCATCTGTTTTTTATTTGTTGAACCTCAATTAAATTGTTACTCTTAAATTGGTTTGGACATATTTTGTATTTTGTTATTTGGGGAACAGACAGTCTCTATAGTGTGATATCTAGGTGAAAGGGTCTCTATGTGCTGAGAATTAACTGACCTCTGTGACATCCACATCTTTCCACGACCACATTCTCAGCCTCCAGTCTGCGAGGAAAGAAATGATCTATGTTCAGACTTCATTCAGAGTCTTCATCCAGCGAGTCAACAACAGATGCAGCACATCCGAACTCTCCACCCTGGACAAAGCGGATCAACCAATTTCGGAGTTGCAACAAGCACCGGCGAGCAAACCTTCACTCTAAGGTACCGTTGCTTGCATGTTCTAGGCTAAGGACCTTCTGCACCTACTCCAGGGCCACATCTGTGTGTTCCACATTTAAGGACCCTTTGGTGCTCCAGGAGATCAGCATCCTCCCATGCTTCGTGTTCAAGGCTGTCGAAAGTGATTACTGCTCCTTTCCCCACTGCATTGCTACCAGGACAACGAATGGATGAAGTCACCGCTACTGGACTGCTCACTCGTCCACAGACAACGTAAATATAATTTATCTAAACCTCTTCCGGATACATTGGCACTGTTAGATATTATCAGTATATGATTTTTCTAATTTACATTAAATATTATATAGCTGATTGTAGTTTATATCAAATCTTTAATGTATTTGCTTGACGAATAATATGGTTCTTCACCTTATTTCTTTCAGAGTAACAACAGTTTATCTTTCCAGGTAACATAGCTCTGACACTACAACAACCACTTGCATTTTATGCATCTAATGCACTTTATTCCCATTTCATTTATTATATTCATTTAGTAGATGCTGATTACTCATGTCTATCTTTTGTTAATAAAATCTATTTTATTACACTTGTGGGTGATTCTCACGAAATCGTAGTTTCAAAGATTTCATATATGACATTTTAAAAAATGTTTGTATCAACAAATTTTCTTTTTTAGCATTAAGACCCAGGTCTGAAGTGTCGGTGTCCATAAATGTAAGAAAGTTTTACTGACAATTTAACAACTTTTTGAACATATTTTCCAAAACATGTCCTTAAAAATCTCATTACCGTAACACTCTGAAAAGTCCAGTGCCATGGGGAAAAATAATACATTTTCACATTTTTAAAAATGGTTTATTAACAGTCATGCACAGTTACTTGAAACTCTGAAATAAAATATATTTTTATAATTACATTTTTATGTGATTTTCAATGATTTCTCTCATTACCGCAACACCTTCTGCATTTTGCAGCCAATTTTTCTTTTCATTAAAAACTGAAATATTTTCAAAATTATGTGGCACTCATTCCTAAAAGGATGGTTCACAATATATTTTTATTTTTTCCATAAAGATGGTCTCCTTCAATTTAACCCTAACCATTCTATAATAATTGTTTTTGAATTAGAATTTAAAACTGCTGCATTTTTTCATATTTAAATACACTGCCATTCAAAAGTTTAGCATCAATAATAATAAAAAAAAAAGTTAGTTAAGTTAAGTTAAAGCCTCTTCTGCTCATCAAGGCTGCATTTATTTGATCAGAACTACAGTAAAAACAGTAATATTATGATAAAGTGATTGTTATCTTTTTAATATACTTTAAACCAGAATTTTATTTCCGTGGTGACAAAGCTTGAATTTTCAGCATCATTACTCCAGGTTTCAGTGTCAAATAATCCTTTAGAAATAATATGACATACAGCCAAGTATGGTGACCCATACTCAGAATTTGTGCTCTGCATTTAACCCATCCAAAGTGCACACAGCAGTGAACACACACACATACACACAAAGTTCTGTTGCTCAGTATAAAAATCATTACACTTATAGAAAGTCCTCATAATGATAGATGCACCAACATCTGTGTTGGCTTCCCAACTATTTTTGATAACTACTCCTGCTGTAACCTCTAACCCATAATGTCTCTCTCCTTCCTGGGAGTTGGTGGGTTGGTATAAACGTTTTCTCTGAAATTGGTCACCCTAGCCTTTGCTTAAGCTTTTTTGATTTGTTATTAAATAATATTTAATTTAATAACTCATTATATACATTTAAAAATAGTCTGTATGATTAAATTCCCATTACCGAAAAAGAGGTTCTCTCTACTGCAACTGGTCTTAAATTTTAAAAAACATGAGAATGACCCTTGTGTCTTCCTTGTGTTGAAGATACAGAAGAGGTTCTAAAAGTTAGAGATCCCACCAATCTTTCTTATGTGATTTACTCATAAACACATCTTAAGTGACACGTTTAAATATCGTAAAGTCATTAGTGATGGGAGTACCCATCACTACACTATTTCGCCTCCCTAAGTTGGCAAAAGCAAAAATCACTACAACATAGTGCGCATCTCGTCAGTAAAAACGCTCCTGTGATTATAAGTACATCTCCAGCACATGCTCCTGCCCACTTGTTTCTCAAAACTAGTCCAATGGCATTTCCAGGAGGGCAGCCTGCACTCAGCTGATGTCGAATCACAACACAGGAACCGCTGGCACAATCAGAACTCATTACGTATTTCTGAAGGAGGGAATTTATAGAACAAGGAAGTCATCAGCCCGTTTTTATGACAGTGAAACAGCGGTATACAGATAGGTGAATTGTGTGAAAAATACTGTATTTTTACACGCGAAACATGAACACATGTTATATTGCACACTGTAAATCAATCAAAGGTTCAAAAAAGCACGAAAAACAGGACCTTTAAAATGCAATTTATTCCTGTTGTAGTGATTTTTGCTTTTGCCAACTTAGGGAGGCGAAATAGTGTAGTGATGGGTACTCCCATCACTAATGACTTTACGATATTTAAACATGTGTCACTTAAGATGTGTTTATGAGTAAATCACATAAGAAAGATTGGTGGTTTACTTCTGCTTTACTTCCTGTCTCCAGAGGTACCTTCTTCTGATCAAATTTTGAAGGCAGCATAGATGTATTCTTCGCTGCCTTTGATATCCCACAATCCTATGCCTTCCATTCCATGATGGAAAAAAAAAGATGGCGTCTGAAAGTTACCTTTGGTGGTCAGTTTGTGTGTAAATGTATATTTCTGACTAACTATTTGCACATTTGATGTTATTTCTAGCGAGAAATCAGTATTACAGTAATAAAATATTATTTTAGTTATTATAAAAACTCTATTTTGTTGTAGATAATTAAACCATTACGCTGCCTCAGAAGTATGTCCGAAATCAGTTTCATAAGGTGCCTTTGTGTAAAACACTAGTCATTGCCTCATTCGGCAGCGAGGCAGCAAGTCAGCTACCTATACATTTTTGGATGCAGGCACTGTACCAATGCTTGTATCGCAATGACAGTACACACGTGATTGATGATGTTTGAAGCTTCAAACGTCATGCAGTATCGGAAGGTTGGGACATCTGATTAGAAAAAATCTAAATTTCGCATGACTCTTGTTTGACTTTACATTGACTGTGTGTGTGTGTACACTTATTTGGGATTCAGTCGAATAGTTTAGAATAACCTCGACACCAGACAGAAACATTTTATCATGTTCTATAACTTGGGTCTCAGCCAAAATATTTTTGAAAATACTCTCGTCAATGATTAGTTATAATCACACACTTGTATTTTATATATAATTTATCAATCAATATTTCATTTCCAGCAATCTATTGTGTGAAGATCACATTGAATGTTTTAGCGAATCAGTGTGAATCAGTTGCCCGGACTAAGCATGACACCAGTTGGCACAGATTAAAAACGTTTTTCAAACCATTCTCTGCTCCGCAATGTTTTGTTAGATTTGGTGGAGAAATCAAGTCTTACCACCAGATGTCGCTAATGCGCACTGTGTTAAAAGCTTTGAGTAATGAACCATTTTAGGCTTTCATGAAATTGTGCTGGAAAAAACGGTTTTTAAGATGCGCATTAGCAACATCTGGTGGTAGGACTTGGTTTCTCCACCAAATCTAAGGCTACGTTCACACTGCAGGCTGAAACGACCCAATTCCCATTTTTTTGCCCCTATGCGACCTGTATCTGATCTTTTCATGACAGTCTGAACGACACAGATCCGATCTTTTCAAATGTGACCCAGGCCACTTGGGTATGTGGTCCTGAATCCGATACGTATCCGATCTTTTGAAATGCGACCTCTGTCTGAACGGCCAGGCCACATGTATCCGACCCGTACGTCATTGATACGCTACAAACGTCATAATTCTGTGTTGAAGTGGGCGGGAATGAGAAGATAAACAACAACCATAGCGGACGATGCTGCTGAGACCAGTCAATGGTCTGTATTAGTGAAGCCACTCACATCAGTATCCGACCACTCCTGGCTGCGACTCCGCACCCACACGTTTCTCTGTACCGATGTTGCTAACACTGTTCCACAAAACACCATGGCCAAGAACCTTGCTCTCCTCCTTCTTTTTAATTTTCTTCTTAAAACGAGAAGATTGTAATTGTGCTGGCTCCGTTGGGAAAATAACTTTAATATTGCAAAAAGAGCTCCGCTGTTGACTACACTGTTGTTGACATCCATGTTTAACGTTAGCTACTTCCGCAAACAACGAGTGACGTCGTTGACCGTTGAGTACTATTCTGCGCATGCGGGTCACTTCTGGGTCATTTCACGTTCACACAGGAGATCACAAAAGGTCGCATTTAATTGGAAATGTGAACGGCCTTGCAAAAAAATCTATTTTTTTCAAAAAAACGGAATTGAGCATTAAGCCCTGCAGTGTGAACGTATCCTAACAAAAAGTCATGGAGAAAATACCTAAAAATGTAAGTATCTTCACCCTTTCCATTGATTTTTCATACATCAAACTAACTTTTTTTCAGACCTTCCTTCGTGGGCTTTGTCTGTTTGTATTCCCGCCACACCATTATAATACATATAATTTGTCACGGTTCATAAATGCAATGTTTCCTGCTCGTCTCATGTTATGTCATGTTGATTGTTTCATGTGGGTGTTACCACTGATCATCTTGATCAGCGGCAGCTGCAGCTCATTACACCAGCCTACTTAATGCCCTGTCTTTCGTCTCTTGTTTGTCAGATCGTTGTTTGAGGTCCTCCGTGATTCTTGTCTGTGTCCCATCTGCTTAGCATACTCCTTGTGTCTTGTTCCTGTTCGGTCGTTGTGGATACGCCATCATCTCACTGATCCCTCGTCATCCCCACCTGCGCATTCTATCACCTTCTCACCAGTCTGTGCTGCCATTGAGGTCCCTGCGCCACCCACCACCAACCCAACCTGACGTCTCAAATAAAGACTGTTAACTTGCAACTTGCTTCCTGTCCTTTATACGATCGTGACAGAACGATCTGACCACCCATGGAAGCAGCAAGTAACCCATCTTCGGCGTTGGAAGAATTCCTCAGAGCCAGTGCTCGAAGGATGGACTCCCAGGAACGGAATCTTAACGACACTGGTCGCGCTGTCCAGGCTTTGGTGGTGCAGGTGTCCGAGCTCACCCAGCAATTACAACTTCTGCGAGCCCCCACTGTGCCACTCACACCATCCGTTCCCCCCACACCACCGGAGACCCCCTCCCAGCCGGAACCACGCCTTCCAGTTCCGGAAACCTACTCTGGTGAGCCAAGTTTCTGTAGAGCTTTCCTAACATGATGCTCAATGCACTTCTCTCTTCAACCCAGGACCTTCTTCAACGAACAAGCCAAGGTGGCGTTCGTTTTGCCGCTGCTCACTGGGAGGGCGGCATTATGGGGAACGGCGGTGTGGGAGAATCAAGATCCATGCTGCGCCTCGTTCCAGACACTCGCCGCGGAGATGAGGCGAGTGTTCGATCGGGCCGTTGCCGGGAGAGAGGCGGCTAGGAGGCTAGACGAATTACGACAAGGAGAGGGATCAGTATCGGATTTATCTATCGAGTTCCGTACCCTGGCGGTGGAGTGTCAATGGAACGAGGAGGCGCAGTGGGACATGTTCCTGCATGGGCTGGCTGACCGCGTCCAGAAGGAGATCTATGCCCTGGACCTTCCGACCTCACTCAATGGACTCATTGAGCTGGCACTAAGGGCAGATGCATGACTTGAATGACATAACCTACCCAATCTCACACCGAGAGCTCCTACGGGTACCCGAGTCAGCGGCGGGGACGCAGCCAGCCCCTCCTACGATCACGAGCCCATGCAGGTAGGACGAGCTTGGCTTTCCCGGGAGTAGAAGGAGAGGCAGAGATCTTTGCCTCTACTGCGGTGGACCCGGTCATCACGCCTACATCTGTCCAGTAAAAGGGCCTAGCCCGGTAGTAAGTATGAGGCTACTATCGGGTGGGATCTCCGCCGAGAAGACCTCATC
This sequence comes from Carassius carassius, assembly GCF_963082965.1. Lineage (NCBI taxonomy): Eukaryota > Metazoa > Chordata > Actinopteri > Cypriniformes > Cyprinidae > Carassius > Carassius carassius. The sequence goes on along the minus strand of NC_081787.1, from coordinate 26,025,220 downwards.
ATCATCTACGCCCCTCACAGTAAGACTGAGATGGTCAGCAGGATTTCAAACTTCAAATTCCCCTCAGACCCCTCACTCACCAGATCACGGTTACCCTCATCACATCAGGCAACCACTCAGAAATCATCTCATTCTATATACTAGACTCTCCTCTTGCACCCATAGTTCTTGGTCACCCCTGGCTCCTCCGTCACAACCCCAAAGTGGACTGGCAACTTCATTCCATCATGGCCTGGAGTAATAAATGTCATGAGTCTTGTCTAGCATCTGCTTGTCCGTCTGTTTCTATGTCTATGTTTCAGGAGGAAGCAGTGGATTTGTCTAACGTGCCCGCGGAGTACCTCCACCTGAAGGAAGTGTTCAGTAAGTCTCGTGCTGCTTCTCTCCAACTCCCCAGCGGTCTTCCAGGCATTCGTCAACAACGTGCTGCGAGATATGGTCGATTAATTCATATATGTCTACCTGGACGACAAATTAATTTTTTCCTCTTCTCTCCAGGAACACGTGCAGCACGTTTGAGTGCTTCAGAGGTTGTTAGAGAATGGGCTTTTTGTCAAGGCGGAGAAATGCGCTTTTCATGCACAGTCGGTTCCGTTTCTTGGATATATCGTGTTGACTGAGGGAATACGCATGGATCCCGAGAAGGTTAAGGCTGTGGTAGAAGTGGCCAAGTCCAGATTCCCGTAAGGCCCTACAGTGGTTTCTGGGGTTCACCAACTTCTACCGGCATTTTATTCGCAACTTCAGCCAGCTAGCCGCATCTCTGACCGCCTTGACCTTCCCCAGAACTACGTTCAGGTGGTCAGACACAGCCGAGGCTGTGTTTGCCAAACTGAAGGGCTGCTTCGTTTCGGCCCCTATCTTAATCACCCCTGATCCATCACGTCAGTTTGTGGTGGAGGTCGACGCGTCAGAGGTGGGGGTAGGTGCGGTGTTATCCCAACATTCTCCCTCAGACGACAACATGCACCCGTGCACATTTTTTTCATACTGATTATCCCCTGCCGAACGTAATTATGATATTGAATATATTTGGGGGCGCATGCGCAAGTGCTGACCCCAGACGCTGGTGTGCTCGTGTGTTTGCTTGCTTGTTTGTTTGTTTTAAACTGTAAACAATCCACGTTCTAAAGGCAACATGCTTTTTAAGATAATCGTTGTGTTCTGGATTCTAAAATGCGCTATAGACTGTGTGTCTGCGTTGGGAGATGGAGTGGATTTGGGAAATCTACGGAACAACGGACTAATGAGGACAATGTTTTACAGCCGCGAAAATCTGTTGAGATTCCGACAAAATGTTATAACCCCACCAAAGTTCCTTCATGAACCTTCCGAAATAATCTGTTCCATCCACACAACAAACAGAAAGAAGAAAATAAACCGGAGGGGCTCTAGAGGCGGAATCCGAAACAGACTTAAATCTCGCGGCAGTCGGTTTCCTCTTCCTACAATAACTTTAACTAATGCTCATTCGCTTCAAAATAAAATGCTTGAACTTACAGCATTGGTGAAATATAACAGAGACTTTAAAAGAGCTAACCTGATCTGCATTATGGAGACATGGCTGACGGAGGCGATTGACAACATACACTTGGAAGGATACTCATTAATCCGTCTGGACCGCGACAGTGCCAAGTCAACCAAAACAATCGGAGGAGGACTGTGTATGTTCGTTAGTAGCAGGTGGGCAAAAAATTTTACGGTACGTGAAACACATTGCTCTGCTCACTATGAACTATTGACTGTGTCTTTTAGGCCATATTATTTGCCTTGTGAATTCGGACAAATAACAATTATCTTAGTCTATGTGCCTGGACCAAACTTTGCACTTGCTGCCGAATGTATAGCTGCTAGTTACAACAGAGCGCTTTGCAATTCTGCCGATGATCCAGTCTTCTTGCTTGGAGATTTTAATAAATGCAATGTATCTACGCTGTTGCTAAATCTTGAGCAATACGTAACCTGTCCGACAAGACTGGTTAAGAATCTGGACAAATGCTTTGGTAACGTGGAAGGTGCATATGTGCCAAAGCTATATCCACCTCTGGGACGTTCGGATCACAACGTTATTCATCTGTTACCAAAATACAGGCAGCTTTTAAAGAGGATCAAGCCTGCCGTTCAGCAGGTTCAAACGTGGTCCAGGGACGAAATAGAAAAGCTAAGAGGCTGTTTTGAGTGCACTGAATGGGACTTATTTTTTAACGATGATGACTGTTGTAGTAATCATGAATTGTTGAATGATACAATAACCTGTTATGTTAATTTCTGTGTAAATTCAGTGGTTCAAACAAAGAATATCAGAGTCTATCCAAATAATAAGCCATGGATTAACAAAGATTTGAAGCATTACCTAAACATGAAGAAAATTGCCTTCTTGCAGAATGATCAGCAGAAAGTAAAAGAGTTAAACAAAGCAGTAAAACGTAAGATAAAAGATGCACAGAATGAATATAAAGAGAATGTTGAAGAGAAATTAAAAACAGGGAATGTAAGAGACGCATGGAAGGGTTTGAATACAATGATGGGTAGACAAAAGAAAAGAGTTCAACAACATGAAGACCCTCATTGTCTCGCAGATAATCTTAATATTTTTTTATTCAAGATTTGATAATGATTTTAATGATGATTTGTCTGTTAGTAATGAATTAATGATGACCATGACTCAATCACAGCCTATGATTATACAGGAGAGGGATGTTGTCACAGTGCTTCATAAAATTAAACCGCATAAGGCATCTGGCCCAGATGGCCTGGAGGGGAAAGTCCTGAAAGAATGTGCAGCACAACTTGGACATGTGTGTACAAGGTTATTTCAAATCTTCCTCGACAATGGTTTCGTACCATTAGCCTGGAAGAATTCCATTGTCATCCCGGTGCCAAAAATACCTAATGCAAAATCTCTCAAAGACTTTCGCCCAATCGCACTCACATCTATTCTGTGTAAATGTATGGAACGCATAGTATGTAAGGAACTGTTATCCCAAATCGAGACATGCATAGACCCCATGCAATTTGCCTATCAGGCAAATAGGAGCACTGTGGATGCCTCTCTCACTCTCTTAAATAAGGTTCAAAATCATCTAGATAACCCAAATTCCTATGTTCGAATACTCTTCATGGATTTCTCATCTGCTTTTAATACTGTCCAACCTCATCTTCTTTTAAAGTGCCTCTATGAGTTAGGTGCTAGTAGTTGGATGATTTCATGGATTAAGCAGTTTTTAAAAGGTCGCCCTCAACGAGTTTGTGTTAAAAATGTTATGTCGGATTACTTGGTTTTAGATACTGGGGTACCGCAGGGATGTGTACTGTCTCCAATACTTTTTTCCGTATACATAAATGAACTGAAGTGCAATGACGATAACCTTACCCTTATAAAATATGCCGATGATATGGCATTGGTCTCATGTCAGAAAGAAATTAACTGCACCTCATATTTTGAGTACATTGACAGTATTATCTGCTGGTTTGAGAGTAGTTTTTTACATCTTAATATTGAAAAGACAAAAGAGCTATGTTTGAGAAATCAGTCGAGAAGAGTAGATACCGCATCTGAATATAAACCAGTTGTCATAAAGGAAAAAACTGTAGAGCAGGTCTCGAATTTTAAATACTTGGGTACAATTATAGATGAGAAACTTAATTTTGAAAGTAATGTGGAGTACATAGAGCCCGCAAGACTCTACTCCAAGTGGGGGCGCGCACCAAGGCTAAAGCCGATCGCCACCAGTCTAGGCCTCCCGTATACGTCGTGGGTCAAAGAGTGTGGCTTTCTGCCAACACCATTCCTCTCCGTTCCGTCTCTAATAAGCTTGCTCCCAAATTTATTGGTCTGTTCACTGTCACCAAGATCATTAGTCCGGTGGCAGTCCACCTTAAACTTCCTCCAGCGTACAGGAGAATTCATCCCGCCTTTCATGTATCTAAAATAAAGCCTGTATTTCATTCTTCGATTAATCCGCCTGCCCCGGTCCCGTAGATGGGGAACCTACTTATTCGGTCAATCGTATTCTGGACTCAAGACAGAGGGGACGCGGATTTCAGTACTTGGTGGACTGGGAAGGTTACGGTGCGGAGGAGAGAAGTTGGGTGCCTGCTAGAGACATCCTGGATCACTCTCTTATCGATGATTACAATCGATAGGTAAGGGAGTCTGGGGACGCCAGGAGGCGTCTTTAGGAGGAGGGGTACTGTCACGGTTCATGAATGCACTGTTTCCTGCTCGTCTCATGTTACGTCATGTTGATTGTTTCATGTGGGTGTTACACATGAGCTGCAGCTCATTACACCAGCCTACTTAATGCCCTGTCTTTCGTCTCTTGTTTGTCAGATCGTTGTTTGAGGTCCTCCGTGATTGATTCTTGTCTGTGTCCCATCTGCTCAGCATACTCCTTGTGTCTTGTTCCTGTTCGGTCGTTGTGGATACACCATCATCTCACGGATCCCTCCTCATCACCAACCTGCTGCCATCGAGGTCCCTGCACCACCCACCACCAACCCAGCCTGACCTTACATCTCAAATAAAGACTGTTAACTTGCAACTTGCTTCCTGTTCTTTATACGATCGTGACATAATTACGACTTGTGTAATATTACGCGTTAAAACATTCAATGTGATCTTCACACAATAGATTGCTAGAAATGAAATATCCTGATGATTTGAAGATCGGCGGATGTGAGCCCTCGGGTGTCATGTGACCTCTATATTGATGTAGACTGAGAGACATTGGCGTCAAAACGGCTACGACACACATAATCGGTTTGCGGCAGTAACGGAGTAATCTAATTAATTACTTTTCCCATCGTTGCACCCCGTTATCTTTACTGAGAATGTAAAGTGTCGCGTTACTACAATTTGGTTGAATAAAGCGTGAGGTGTCATGCTTTGGCTAGTGGCTACACATCAGCTGCTTGACACCGTTGCAAATCCGATGATGATTGGCTGGGTGTGCGGTGCCCTGCCCACGCTGTCTCACTGCACGTTTTGACAACCACTAAACACAAGACGGCGTCAGCGATAATGACGTTCTCGAACTGGCACTACACTTCTCGTTAATTGAAATTAAAGGCACTAATGTTTCTATAACATGCACACTATGCCCAGGAAAAAAGACTTTATCCGCGTCTGCCTCAAGCAACTCAAATCTTATGAACCACCACACATCAACACATGCTTATGTTACTGTACTGAATATTTAATGCTGTGTTCACATCAGACGCCGATTCTGCGAATAAATCGCACTATTCGCGTGTAGTTGGCCGCTTGAACATTTTGAGTTCATACGCTTTATTCGCGTGTGAAATTAACTCCACTACAGACGTGAATTTGCGTCATGGGGGGGCTTCAGCCAGATGAGTTCATGCAGCATTTTCAACCACCATTTTTATTCGGATAATTTTCTAAATCTTAATGTTATCGTGTCATGAAATGTAGTTTTAAAAGTATTTCATGCAAGAATGTAGTTGTTTTAAACTCAAATATGCAGTTTATTTATAAAGACAACGTCTATTTAAAAATGTATTTCGCTGACTTTCCGAGGTTGTCTATTCGCATCTTTGCATTGACTTAACATTGAAATCATTGGCGCCAGACGCTCTATTCGCGTCTGGTGTGAACGCACCAGAAGAGTTGGATAGTGTTCTGTTTATTGTGCAGTAACATTAGGCCTAATATACAGTTACAGGGATTTACACTAATGGCCATTTTCCCTTTGTTTCTTTTTACCCAAGTTAAAATTTGTTTGTCTTAATTTTGCACTTGAATTTTATTTTCAATATTTATTTTTTATATGTTTTTATTTCTATGCATATCATATGGCAGGCTGCAATCTATTGAGTTCAAATACTTATAGTGATTTTATTCTTCAATCAGTTAATATAAACATCTTATATATTAAAGATGTTATAGGACATAATAGCATTATAGAACATAAAAAATAACGTCACAGTTACTTTGCTGAGTAACTAATTACTTTAACAATGTGTTGTTGAGTTACTAACTCAATTACATTTTGGGAGAAGTAATTTGTAACTGTAACTAATTACTTTTTTAAAGTAAGATGACCAACACTGTCCATTACTCCTTGTAGTTTACCGGATGTGTAAAAGACCCAAGTGTTAGACCCACTAACACTTGGAAAAGGACATCAGGACTAAAGGACACAGCATTACAAGCAGATTTAGGCAGTCTGTTTGGGTTACCATGAACACCAGCAGTTGGCCGCTGGGTCCTGCGTGGCATAGGATGGGGTACAGCACTTTTTACTCTTGGATTTCAGGGAACAGGAACTGGCCTAGCTGAAACCACGTCCAAATGTGAATCAGTTCTTTCAATATCAGGCAGAGAGTGCTCTTCAACAGCACTCGCCTCATTATTCACTAGTGGATCATTATATCTTCCTTGTGCTTCTTCCAATCCAGCACAATTGTCTGATTCCACATCTTGTTGCTGTGACTCCTCAAGCACTGGGTCCACTGAATCCTCCTTAGTCCATCTAGTTTCTTCCACTAACACACATTCTGCATCCAGTGAAGGTATCTCTTACACTAACACGGAAGTAGGTACTTCTACTGGTCTCACTTTTCTCCGTGGCATTGGTATTGGTCTCGACCAGGGCCTAATATCTGATCTGTGTACTCTTTTTGCAGGATTGCCTCCCACTGGCTCCACAGTGTAGGTCGTACCATGCACCTCCACCACCTTATAGGCTGTAGGTGCCCAGGCGTCCTGTATCTTGTTCCGTCCTGGGGGACGATATCGTAAGTACACCTGCTGACCAACTTCTACCTCTGGACAGTATACTCCACTCTCCCGCTTGGTAACTCGGTCTGCTGCCTTCCTTTCAGCATATGCACGTGCCCGAGTGTGAGCATCCAGAAGCTACTCCTTGTGGACAGACAACCAGGCAGGCTCCTACTCAAACACTGGCTCCTGGCCCAATAAGGCATCTACTGGTAAGTGTGGCTGCATACCAAACAGCATGTAGTAAGGGGAGTAACCAGTGGAGGAATGAGTTGTTACATTATAGGCATACACCAGCTCAGGTAAGTACTCTGGCAATTTCCGTTTCTTGTCAGGTGGCAAGGAACGAAAGAGGTCATGCAGAGTTCTTTGTTAAATCTCTCGCACTGTGCATTTCCCATGGGGTTTATGTGGCGTAGTGTGGGACTTTCTCTCCCCATACAGCTTACAGAGCTCTGCAATAACGGCACTCTCGAAGTTCCTCCCCTGGAACTGAATGGAGACGCTGTGGCACAACATACTTGAGGAACAAGTCCTTCAGAAGGATCTTAGTGGTAGTGTCTGCCTTCTGATTGGGGGTGGGGAATGCATGGCTTAACTTAGTGAATACATCGGTCACAACCAAGACATTCTCCTGTCCATCCGACGCAGGTTCCAGTGTGGTGAAATCCATTGCAACCACTTCCATTGGATGAGAAGCCAAAAACGGGGTCCAAGGTGCCTGAATCTTGGGCTGCGGCATTTTGGCTAGCACGCACCGCTGGCACTCCTTCATCCACTTATCCACAGCATCATACATCCCAACCCAATAACAACGCTGCTTGAGCAGGACCAGTGTCCTCTCTACACTTTGATGCCCCATCTGGTCATGGACACTTTGCAACACCATTTCAACGAGACATGCAGGAAGCAGCAACTGTTGGCATTCCCCATTGAACACATCATCAATAGTTCTGTACATTAGACCTTCTTTCTCTCGAAGCCTGTCCCGCTGCTTAAGCAACAACAGCCTGGACAAGTGCTTTCTTTCACGATTTGTTGGCTTCCTTTTCTTGTCCCAGAAACTCTTAAGCACACTGATGGTTGGATCTGTGCTCTGAAATTGACGAAGCTCATCCTTCGTGTATCCAGGTAATGGTGATTCTCCAGGTGGTCCCCTTCACTCTCTCTGTCTTCTATGGCTGTCTGTAACATTACTATTTCTCCTTCTCTAGGACTCACCACTAGCCCAGCCAGGTCAACTCCCACTGAAGTCCCCGTATGAAGCCCACTACAAATAACCACACAGCCATCATACGCCAAATCCTCAGTTACCACTTCCATGGCCTCGAGTCCTGGTCTTCTAGAGAGAGTGTTGGCGGTACTGAACTTTGAAATAATCCCAAGCTGTGCAGCCGACCTATCAATAGCGCCCCGCTTAGCAGTGTTGAGGTGGCAGAGCGGATTGTTATCAGTTAGGACTATACACTTAGATCCAAGCAGGTAACTCCGGAACTTCTCTACCACTGCCCATTTGAGTGCCAGGAGCTACAGCTTCATACTACTGTAGTTCCTGTCATTTCGCTCTGCGACCCTCAACCTCCGGCTTGCATAGGCTATCACAGTCTTACTTCCCCCTTGCTGCTGGTATAGCACAGCGCCCAATCCCAAGTTACTGGTGTAGGTCTCCATCACAAAAGATAGGGTGAAGTCTGCATAACCTAGTGTCGGAACACAGGTAAGCTTCTCCTTTAGGTGCTCAAAGGCTTGCTGGCACTCCATTGTCCAGGAATCCTTAAACAACTTGTTGACCTGAGCAACACTCCCCTGGTGGACACAAGTGTTTACAACATCATGGAGTGGACCGGCCACCTTAGAGAAGCCCTCAAAGAATCTCCGTTAGTAGCTGCAAAATCGTAAAAAGGATCGCAACTCCTTCAGAGTGTTAGGAACTGGCCACTGTTTCACTGCACTCACTTTGTCTGGGTCTGTAGACACCCCTTGAGCAGATACTACATGTCCTAAGAACTTTACCTCGTAATGCAGGAAGTGGCATTTTTCCACCTTAATCTTAAGTCTGGCCTCCCTCAACCTCTGTAACACAGTCTCAAGCCTCACCAAGTGTCCCTCAAATGTACTAGAGTAGACAAGCAAATCATCCAAATAGACAAGAACCATTTGAAAGAGACCTGGTTTTTCAAATGGTTCTCGTCTATTTGGATGATTTGGACTCATTATGGCCTGCATGAGACATTGGAATGTCGCTGGTGCATTACATAGGCCAAATGGCATCTTTTGGTACTCATACAGGCCAAATGGTGTAATGAAAGCTGTTTTGTGGCGATCCTTCTCATGAACTGCCACCTGGTGATAGCCACTCGCAAGATCAATAGATGAAAACATCTTGGCCCTACTCAAAGCATCCAGAATCTCATCTATTCGTGGCAACTTGAATGCATCACGCCTAGTTTTACTGTTCAGCTTCCGGTAGTCCACGCATAGCTGAAGACTCTCATCAGTCTTCTGTACTAACATCACTGGAGATGCATACGAACTGGAGCTTTCTTGGATGACATGCTTTTTGAGCAGTCCAGAGATATGGTCCTTCACCTCCTGGAATTGGTTTGGGGGTATTCGTCGGTAGGACTGTGAGACAGGAAGGTCATCGTTCAAGGGAATCTCATGCTTTACCAATTCGGTATAACTGAGGTCTTCCTCAGTGATGGCAAACACGTCCGGGTATCCCCTCAGAAGTGCCTTCAGCTCTGCCTGCTGTGCAGGGGTACCGCCAATCTGCACTTTCTCCAAGGGACACTGCAGGTCACCGCTAACTCCTGTAATTTGACCTCTGATTTACCATAATTTCCTCATGATCTGCAGAGATTTGATGGAATAACTTCGCAGGAGCTACTCTCAACATTATGACCTTGGGCACCCCCAGTTTTACCTTAGGTGGCAAGCACACATCTTCAGGGGACAAGTTTACTACCTGCACTGGAAATACCCGCCTACCGGGTGACACCAAGGAACAAACCAGGACCAAGCCATCTGGCAATGATGTATTACATGGTTCAAGCAAGCCTACGCCACTGTTGCCAATCAGCTCTTTGTGTATTCTAGCCTGAACTGTAGCCACAGATGCTGCAGGTACGTAAGACTTACGTGTGCCTGCCACCTGAACCACAGAGTTTGCTACTACTGGGGCAGCCTCTTGCACTCTGTTAAAGGCGGCTATCCAGTTAGCATCCAATGTCCCCTCCAAAGCATTGTCAAACTTGGCTAGAATTAATTGTTTACACCGCTGTGCTATGTTCATACCAAGTATGCCTGGGGGCGCTGAGTTAATCTCCCCATCATTCTGGTCACGTATAACCAAGAACCAACATCCAGGTATAGTCAACCCCATTACCTGGATATCAAGTTCAACATACCCAATGTAGGGAAGAGGCAACCCATTGGCGGTAGTAATCTTTAACCACTTGCTTGTACAGTGCATGTCTTTGTCTTCTCCATGAAGATATTCTTTAAAGAAGCTCTCTGTCAAAGTCCTCATATTACTGCCAGTGTCTAAAATACACCGGATTGCTACCCCCCCAGCATGAATTTCCATTTCTGGGCATTTGCCCACTGCACGCTCCAGAAACCACTGTTTTGTCAGTGTGCCAATCTTGGAACCATCGATTCCACCTCTCATTGCTCGGCTCTTCGCAATGGAGGTGCACCGTTCCCTGGAAACGGAGACTCAGACGTTGCTGGCTCAGGGCGTTCCTGAAAGCGCTGCCCAGTGTATTGCCTGGCTATGTGCCCAATGCCCTCACATCTCAAACAAATGGGTTGGCCGTCTCTGGTATACATTGGCTTAAACCTGGGCTTATTAGCACTCGTTAGCTTGTCATTAGCGTTTTCATTCGAACCTATCGCTGTTTTCTTTTCTCCTCTCCTATCTCTCGCTCCAGTTTTTCACAAGTTCATCAAACAACTGTGGTAAGAATATTTCATCAAGCTAGGTGAGTAATGGCTTCTTCTGCTATTGTTATTTGCACCTCTTGCCACATGTACAGTTTATCTATCACTGTTGCAGATGAGGGATTCACATGTGATAAATGCAGGGAAATAGTTAGGCTGACAGACAAGATTTCAGAATTAGAGACATGCATCCAAACTTTAATTGAGGACAGTAAGAATGTTAGGGCTCTAGATACGGCTTTGGATGCGTCTAGCTCAGGGATTCCTGTATATTGTTCGGTTCCAGCAACAGAGCCCCTGCAGCAGGGCAACTGGGTGACAGTGAGGCAGCATAGTCGTGGGTCAAAACACCGCTCTTCTGTTCCGATCAAAACATTTAACAGGTTCTTCCCACTCGGTGCTGCACCCACTGAGAAACCTGATGAAAGTGCTCTAGTTATTGGTGATTCTATTGTACGGAACGTGAATATAGAGACATGAGCCACCATAGTCAAATGTTTACCGGGAGCCAGAGCGCCTGACATTTTAGCAAATTTTAAAGTGCTGGCTAATGCTAAATGTAAATACAGTAAGATTGTTATTCATCAGGGGGGCAGGGTTTCATATTTTTTGAAGCACCCCTGGGTGCCGCCATTGGCTAGCGGACCCCCACCTGCTGTTAGTATTCCATTGACTCCCATTCATTTTGGCGTCACTTTGACAGCGAATAACTTTACATCTGAGGCGTTTAAAGACTCCATTTGTCCATTAATTATTTCTAAAGAAACACGAAAATGTATAAAAGGCCCCATTACCTTGTATCTTACATTATGGTCCTGTAGAAGCAGTTTTTGTAAAAAATAGGCTAACGATTGCGTCATAACCAGCGACTCTCTGTCGCACAGTAGAGAAATTACCGTATGGACAGGAGGAGAAGCTCGCAGGCAATCTTTTGCTGTCTATGAGGCTATCGGGGGGACGTGGAGGCATGAAGTCAAGGGAGATAATTAATCAGAATACTTACCAAAATTTGCTCCTGTTCACGCTCGCCTTCTCTGGAAGATTCGGTGGGTGATTCAGATTTCTCTTGGCACAGCGATTAGAAGATTTACAGGTTGCTCACGTGACATCTACGTCATCAAGCTCAGTTTGAGTCTGCGCAGTACGCCCGATCCCCAGGAAGTAAGTGCTTCTAATTGACTTCACTTGTCTCCGTTTAATCCAATGGGGTCGCTGTGTCCATTTCTTTTACTGTCTATGTTATTCATGCCGGCGCTAATGATGTTCAACTTCGCCAGTCGGAGATCACTAAAAATAACATTAAAAAGGTGTGAACTTGCAAGCATGATGTCAGACACTGTAATATGCTCTGGTCCCCTCCCTGCTTACCGTGGTGACGAGATGCATAGCAGATTGTCATCACTCAATGGCTGGATGTCTAAGTGGTGCCCACAGAATAACATAAGTTTCATAGACAAATGGACGAGCTTTTTGGGCAGACCTGACCTGTTGAAAAGAGATGGTCTTCATCCCTACTGGGATGGCGCCTAGGGCTGTGCGATATGGGGAAAATATCTAATTGCGATTTTTTTGACAGATATTGCGATTTGATTTGCGATTTTAAATTTGCAAAGTCAAGCTTCAACTCAATATAGTCAATAATGTGCAGCACAGTATGAGTATCATTACCCTGCTGAAAAATAAATGGAGAAAAAAAAAACCTGAAATTCTTACAGATTCCATTAAACCATTAAAATTTTTTGTTTTGTTTTTGGCATTAATCCAATAGGAATTACTGTGGTTCTATCCAATACAATTCTCATTATAACCCTGAAATCCATTCAATTTTCAGTTGTGTTTTGGGAGGGGTTTTCTATATATATATATATATATATATATATATATATATATATATATATTAGAACCCCCCCTTTTTTCCCCAGCCGACAAGATTATAATGGTATAACTACTTTTATAGAATTTACTTAATTACTGAATTTCACTGGAAAGATTAATTTTTTTATAGAAATAAAATATCTATATTTCTTTAGTCAATTATTAAAGTATTACATGTTACACTGTATTTGGAAAATGTGCTGAATGTTTCATTTCATTCAAGTGAAATTAGCAAACAGTTAGGATGAATTTACATTAGTTTTAAACACGGAGGCAGGCGCGAGCTGACGCAGGTTATGCACGTGCATCAAGCCTCATCCGTACTGCAAGATGTGCTCGTGGAGAGGTCCAGGGCCGCGCGAATATAACCGAGCATTATGAAACAGGCTGCGTGAGGGCGGTAAGTGTGAACGACTCGTCCGTAACGCGCGATTTGCTCTGCGTTGGGAAGAGAGGGGCGAGTATGAGAAGCAGTCAGAGACACAGGCTGTTTGTGCGGTCTTATGAATTGGGAATAGCGAACATGTAATAAGAGCTGCTCTTGATATGCAATGTGACGCGCACCTCTTGTAAAGTTTTTTTTTTTTTCTCGTTGTCTGTCTTTTCGAAGCTTAAGTTACATAATGTTTTTCTTTCGTTTTAATTTGCCCAACTATTGACCTGACTTTGTAGAGTCGACGACTTCATCCCATTCTGTCTCTCTCCTGCTTTCCGGGTTTATTTTTTATGCTGGACGTTTATACAGTTGGCTAGAGCAGAGCTGATCGGGGAGAATGGAGGTGTGCTCATTCTAGGCAGTCATGCATATGCTCTGGAACAGTATTATCGCGTCCACATCACAGGCTTTTGCGATTATCAAATCGCAATGTCTCAAATCACAATTTCAATTCGATTTCGATTAATCGCACAGCTCTAGTGGCGCCGCTCTTCTCTCTAGAAATATGGCAAATAGTCTTAGAGTTTATACTTGACTAACTGGGGCCCAGGTCAGGAAGCAGACAGACTGGCTAAACCGACTGTCTGCTAGCTGCCTCACGTCACAGAGGTCAGTTAATTCTCAGCACATAGAGATTCTTTCACCTAGATATCACACTATAGAGACTGTGTCTGTTCCCCAAACTAGAAAACCCCAAAATGTCCAAACCAAGTTAAGAGTAACAATTTAATTGAGGTTCAACAAATAAAAAACAGATGCAATATGGATAAACTAATGATAAAGCTTGGCGTATTGAATATCAGATCCCTTTCTACGAAAACACTTTTTGTAAATAATATGATCACTGATCATAATCTAGATGTGCTCTGTTTGATAGAAACCTGGCTAAAACTTGATGATTACCTTATTTTAAATGAGTCCAACCCCCAAGATTACTGTTATAAACATGAGCCGTGTCTAAAAGGCAAAGGGGGAGGTGTTGCTTCAATTTATAACAATGTTTTCAGGATTTCTCAGAGGGCAGGCTTCAAGTATAACTCATTTGCTTTATATAACATTATCCAGAGAAACAAACGTTAATGATATGATGTTTTGTTTGTGATGTTTGTACTGGCTACTGTATACAGGTCACCAGGGCACCATACAGACTTTATTAAAGAGTTTGGTTATTTTACATCCGAGTTAGTTCTGGCTGCAGATAAAGTTTTAATAGTTGGTGAGACATTCTGAACTCTATTGGGGTTAGACAACACGTTTCAGGGCCTACTCATTGTCAAAATCATACTCTAGATTTAATACTGTCACATGGAGTTGATGTTGAAAGTGTTGAAATTATGCAGCCAAGTGATGATGTCTCAGATCATTATTTAGTTTTGTGCAAACTTCATATAGCCAAAATTGTAAATTATACTTCTTTTTACAAGTATGGAAGAACCATCACTTCTACCACAAAAGACTGCTTTTTAAGTTATCTTCCTGATGTATCCGAATTCCTTAGCATATCCAAAACCTCAGAACAACTTAATGATGTAACAGAAACTATGGACTCTCTCTTTTCTATACAGTTGCTCCTTTACATTTAAGTAAGGTTAAGGAAACCAGTATGACATCATGGTATAATGAGCATACTCGCACCCTAAAGAGAGCAGCCCGAAAAATGGAGCGCAGCTGGAGGAAAACAAAGCAACTGAACAACATTCATTAGGAAAACAGTGTCAATAATGAAAAAATGATAGTTAAAGGCAGTTCATCATTGAATTCAGTTATGTCATCTCTGTTCAATAAAATAGAGTCTGTGCATTTATTTGCAATCAAGTCAACGATATCGCTGTAGATGAAGTGTCCCCAACTAAGCAAGCCAGAGGCGACAGCGGCAAGGAACCGAAACTCCATGGTGACAGAATGGAGAAAAAAACCTTAGGAGAAACCAGGCTCAGTTGGGGGGCCAGTTCTCCTCTGACCAGACGAAACCAGTAGATCAATTCCAGGCTGCAGCAAAGTCAGATTGTGCAGAAGAATCATCTGTTTCCTGTGGTCTTGTCCTGGTGCTCCTTTGAGACAAGGTCTTTACAGGGGATCTGTATCTGGGGCTCTAGTTGTCCTGGTCTCCGCTGTCTTTCAGGGATGTAGAGGTCCTTTCTAGGTACTGATCTACCATCTGGTCTGGATACGTACTGGATCCGGGTGACTGCAGTGACCCTCTGATCTGGACACAGACTGGATCTGGTGGCCACGGTGACCTCGGAACAAGAGAGAAACAGACAAATATTAGCGTAGATGCCATTCTTCTAATGATGTAGCAAGTACATAGGGTGTTATGGGAAGTGTTTCCAGTTCCGGTTTACCTAATTAATGCAGCCTAAAAATCCTTTAACGGATTTGGATAATAAAAGCATATTAGTATGTTATGTGTATGCCAGGTTAAAGAGATGGGTCTTTAATCTAGATTTAAACTGCAAGAGTGTGTCTGCCTCCCGAACAATGTTAGGTAGGTTATTCCAGAGTTTAGGCGCCAAATAGGAAAAGGATCTGCCGCCCGCAGTTGATTTTGATATTCTAGGTATTATCAAATTGCCTGAGTTTTGAGAACGTAGCGGACGTAGAGGATTATAATGTAAAAGGAGCTCATTCAAATACTGAGGTGCTAAACCATTCAGGGCTTTATAGGTAATAAGCAATATTTTAAAATCTATACGATGCTTGATAGGGAGCCAGTGCAGTGTTGACAGGACCGGGCTTATATGGTCATACTTCCTGGTTCTAGTAAGAACTCTTGCTGCTGCATTTTGGACTAGCTGTTGTTTGTTTACTAAGCGTGCAAAACAACCACCCAATAAAGCATTACAATAATCTAACCTTGAGGTCATAAAAGCATGGATTAACATTTCTGCATTTGACATTGAGAGCATAGGCCGTAATTTAGATATATTTTTGAGATGGAAAAATGCAGTTTTACAAATGCTAGAAACGTGGCTTTCTAAGGAAAGATTGCGATCAAATAGCACACCTAGGTTCCTAACTGATGATGAAGAATTGACAGAGCAACCATCAAGTCTTAGACAGTGTTCTAGGTTATTACAAGCGGAGTTTTTAGGTCCTATAATTAACACCTCTGTTTTTTCAGAATTTAGCAGTAAGAAATTACTCGTCATCCAGTTTTTTATATCGACTATGCAATCCATTAGTTTTTCAAATTGGTGTGTTCCACCGGGCTGTGAAGAAATATAGAGTTGAGTATCATCAGCATAACAGTGAAAGCTAACACCATGTTTCCTGATGATATCTCCCAAGGGTAACATATAAAGCGTGAAGAGTAGCGGCCCTAGTACTGAGCCTTGAGGTACTCCATACTGCACTTGTGATCGATAGGATACATCTTCATTCACTGCTACGAACTGATGGCGGTCATATAAGTACGATTTAAACCATGCTAATGCACTTCCATTAATGCCAACAAAGTGTTCAAGTCTATGCAAAAGAATGTTGTGGTCAATTGTGTCAAACGCAGCACTAAGATCCAATAAAACTAATAGAGAGATACACCCACGATCAGATGATAAGAGCAGATCATTTGTAACTCTAAGGAGAGCAGTCTCAGAACTATGATACGGTCTAAATCCTGACTGGAAATCCTCACATATACCATTTTTCTCTAAGAAGGAATATAATTGTGAGGATACCACCTTTTCTAGTATCTTGGACAGAAAAGGGAGATTCGAGATTGGTCTATAATTAACTAGTTCTTTGGGGTCTAGCTGTGGTTTTTTGATGAGAGGCTTAATAACAGCCAGTTTGAAGGTTTTGGGGACATATCCTAATGACAATGAGGAATTAATAATAGTCAGAAGAGGATCTATGACTTCTGGAAGCACCTCTTTTAGGAGCTTAGATGGTATAGGGTCTAACATACATGTTGTTGGTTTAGATGATTTAACAAGTTTATACAATTCTTCCTCGCCTATAGTAGAGAATGAGTGGAACTGTTCCTCAGGGGGTCTATAGTGCACTGTCTGATGTGATACTGTAGCTGACGGCTGAATAGTTGCAATTTTATCTCTAATAGTATCGATTTTAGAAGTAAAGTAGTTCATAAAGTCATTACTGCTGTGATGTTGGGAAATGTCAACACTTGAGGCTTTATTTTTCGTTAATTTAGCCACTGTATTGAATAAATACCTGGGGTTATGTTTGTTTTTTTCTAAAAGAGAAGAAAAGTCATCGGATCTAGCAGTTTTTAAAACTGCTAGATGGGAAAGGTGGGAAAGTAACCTATCCTATATAAAAGCATTAAAAACTGCCAGATCCAATTACTTTTCTTCTCTTTTAGAAGAAAACAAACATAACCCCAGGTATTTATTCAATAAAGTGGATAAATTAACGAAAAATAAAGCCTCAGCAAGTTTTGACATTTCCCAACATCACAGCAGTAATGACTTTATTAACTACTTTACTTCTAAAATCGATACTATTAGAGATAAAATTGTAAAATTGAATGGTTTAGCACCTCAGTATTTGAATGAGCTCCTTTTACATCATAATCCTTTATGTCTGCTACGTTCTCAAAACTCAGGCAATTTGATAATACCTAGAATATCAAAATCAACTGAAATATCAAAATCAACTAAACTCTGGAATAACCTACCTAACATTGTTCGAGAGGCAGACACACTCTTGCAGTTTAAATCTAGATTAAAGACCCATCTCTTTAACCTGGCTTACACATAACATACTAATATGCTTTTAATGTTCAAATCCGTTAAAGGATTTTTAGGCTGCATTATTTAGGTAAACCGGAACCAGAAACACTTCCCATAACACCCAATGTACTTGCTACATCATTAGAAGAATGGCATCTACGCTAATATTAGTCTGTTTTTCTCTTAATCCAAGGTCACCGTAGCCACCAGATCCAGTCTGCATCCAGATCAGATGGTCACTACAGTCACCCGGATCCAGTACGTATCCAGACCAGATGGTGGATCAGCACCTAGAAAGGACCTCTACATCTCTGAAAGACAGCAGAGACCAGGACAACTAGAGCCCCAGATACAGATCCCCTGTAAAGACCTTGTCTCAGACAACCACCAGGACAAGACCACAAGAAACAGATGATTCTTCTGCACAATCTGACTTTGCTGCAGCCTGGAATTGAACTACTGGTTTCGTCTGGTCAGAGGAGAACTGGCTCCCCAACTGAGCCTGGTTTCTCCCAAGATTTTTTTCTCCATTCTGTCACCGATGGAGTTTTGTTTCCTTGCCGCCGTCGCCTCTGGCTTGCTTAGTTGGGGTCACTTCATCTACAGCAATATCATTGACTTGATTGCAAATGATTGCACAGACACTGTTTAAACTGAACAGACATGACATCACTGAATTCAATGATGAACTGCCTTTAACTGTCATTTTGCATTATTGACACACTGTTTTCCTAATGAATGTTGTTTAGTTGCTTTGACGCAATGTATTTTGCTTAAAGTGCTATATAAATAAAGGTGACTTGACTTACTAGGTTTTTCACAAGTTGGGTCAGACCTTAGAATCGTGAGATCACGGACAGCATTGGTAATGTCCCTGATAGCTTTCCCTTGTTGTGTAATCACCTTAAAGGAACACTTCACCCATTTGCATTTAGCTTTGTATTGTTAGAAACCCAGTCATATATTATAATGATCATGGATTTTTCCTTTATTTTTCCCTGAGATGGGAGAAATAAGGATTTAAGTGTTTTACTTCCTGCTTATTATGACGTAAAAATCGTCATTTTGCGTCATAATAAGCAGGAAGTCAAAATTCATTGAAAAGTGTATAGACTACAGACACTAGCTTATTATTATTCCAGGGGGTGGGACCCACTCACCCTACAGGCCTATTACAGATCAGTGGGTGGGACTAAACTTACAGAAACGAAAATGAAAATCCGCCATCTTGTTTGGAAGCTATGTAGCTAAGCTAACAAGCGCTTATGGAGTCAGATTTACGAGAATGGCTGGAGGAACAACTCATGATATGGAAGAAGAGGATTTTCAAAGTCGGTTGCTCGAAACAGATGTTCGTGGCTATCTATACGAGCCACAATATAGCGCAGAGGAGGAACAGGAGGCGGCGGCTGCAGCCGAGGCCGGAGACCTGCCTGTCGCGTCCGAGGAGCCCGGGCGTGCTCGAGCTGGCGCGGACTGGTGGTGCCTGTGCTCTCGTTGTGCGCCTACGGACACAGAGCTAGAGTCCGTCTGCTGCCAAGAATTTCAAAGATGCCAATTTCTCCTCGAAGAAATGTCCGAGGCAGACAAGGACACGGATGTTTGCGTTGTGAACCATCCTAGTTTCGCCCCGCATATGGACAGAGGCGTCCTGGAGACATATTTCAGAATTCCGAAGGTAAACTGGAAACGCCAGCCGAAGCCTGCAGGGACAAATGGACGTCTAACTGTAAAGTAAGTGTTTTTATTATCGCTAACTGTGTCCTTAATGTCTTGGGAGTGGGAGTGGCTTGTGGAGCTGTGCAAATGTGTTGCATTGTGGGAGTTGTGGTTTTCCATACAAATGAGCCCTAAAGTTACTTTCTGTAATAACTCGGTCAAAAAGGCACCAAATTCGAAAATTTTAATAGATTTCGACTACATATATGACCCACTTTCAATGAAGATCAATGTTCCCACGAGTGAAATGCTCCTTTAATTACTTCTTGTAGGGCTACAGTCAATTCATTTGGTACAGTGGCAGTCATCCTTGAATGCTCTACACTTTCTTCCACACTCACTAGGTTTCGGTTTCGGACCACATTAGCTGGACGAGGTCTCTCTTCTGAGCACCACGACAGGGCCTCCTCACGAACTTCAAATAATATAGCATGAGGCCGCTCTCTAACCACTTTGCGCAGTTCCCTCTGGAGTGCTGAATCCCTCACCCCTTCTATGAACTGGTCTCTCAATACCAGCTGCACATTCGGAACACAATGTGGTGCTTGTTGCAGTGCAGCATTTAACATCAATGACAGTGCATGTGAAAAATCACGAAAATCCTCACCGTCCAATTGTTTTCATGCATAAAATGTGTGCAGTAACTGGGAGATGCTACGCTTTTCAAATATGCCCTCAAATATGAGAATAGATCTTCAGCTGACTTACCCCCCCCCCCATACACAGCCTGACTTCTTCTAGTTGTGGCAGTCGAGGGGCATATAGGACAGTAGCAGACTACGCCACGATGGGAGTTACACCCAAAGAATCTTGTTCTCTCGTTCTAACCAGGCACTCAAGTTCGTGGATGGATCAGCCAGAGACAGTGGTCCGTACAAAAATGCATTTTTTATTATTACTTAAAAACACACAATGATCACACCCCCGAGAGAAGAGGAGGACAGGGCGGAATCTTACCAGTGGGAGACTAGTGGCTCGAGCAATGAGCATCCTTAAAAGACACCCCAATCACACGTGTCGATTTCACACACACACACGCACCGCAAGGGAAATGGCCACACTCAGTGAACACAGCCACAGCACACACCAAGGGACCCACCACCGCAAGGGGCACTGCTCCCACTGGCAGTTCTCAGCACCTGGACAAAATGGACACTTGAAAGTTGAACAAACGAAAATAACAATTACAACACAATGTCTAATCACCCGTTCTAAGGCCCAAGATTATACTGGGGTTAGCAATATGAACAGGGACTCAATCACACAATAAATCAAAAATAAACAATCAACCCTAGACAAATCACATAAAAAGGTCAAATGAAAAACATCACAACTGAGTTCAATCCTCCTTGGTCCAGTGTGAAAAGGCAATCGGGTACGACATAAATATGTGAACATGTAACGTGAAGAGTATAAGCAAAGCAGCAGTTGTTCAGCGTCGATGTAGCCAACTGGCGGCCGCACCCCCGGTTAAATAGCACTCCCTATGATTAACAACATTGCGTCACAGGCGCTGAGCTCTGATTGCTGATAGCAGAGCGCACACTCAGCTGGTGAAAGGGCTGCTGCCGCACCGGGGATTCTACAACATGAAACATTCCTTATAAGCCCACTTTATAGAGTTAACGAGTGAAAAGAGAAACAAAGCTAACCATACCTGCGGCGCTATGGTAGACAGGTAACCAGGCAGACATCAGGTCACTGGGCAGGTAAACAAGACAAATCGCGTACCGGTGGCATCATTTATCCAAAGAAAAGTCCCGGTTTATAAAGGGGGAGTAGTCCTCGCGATTGGCTCAAAGTTACCTGCCCAGAACCACCCACAGCTGCAGCAAATCAAGCGTCACCCAGGGAGGCATGAGCCAGAAAACTGCATCCCGCCACAATCCGCCCCAGTTTTTTTTTTAAATCGGCGCCCCGACGATAACCCCAAGACACTCACCTTCGATATGCGAAACTAGTAGAGCGAATACAGAGAGACCCGGGGTACAAGTCCTCTTGCCATGACGGCTACTAGACGAAAAACACGAGAAACTTGGTACAAGTCCTCTGGCCTTGATGGCTACACAACGAAAAAAACACTAGAGACACTTGCTATGACGGCTACTCAACGAGAAACACGAGATACTCGGTACAAGTCCTCTGGCCTTGAAGGCTACTCGACGAGAAACATGAGACACTTGTTACAAGTGCTCTGCCATGACGGCTACACAACAAGAAACATTTGCTATGAAGGCTACTCAACGAGAAACATGAGACACTTGTTACAAGTCCTCTGGCCTTGACGGCTACACAACAAGAAACACTTGCTATGACGGCTACTCAACGAGAAACACGAGATACTTGATACAAGTCCTCTGGCCTTGACGGCTACTCGACGAGAAACATGAGACACCTGTTACAAGTGCTCTGCCATGACGGCTACACAACAAGAAACACTTGCTATGATGGCTACTCAAAGAGAAACGCGAGAGCCGGGCCAGGAGCCGGGGCAGGCACAGGGCCTGGGGTCTGACGCAGGCGCTCATTACCTGCTTTCAGCGGAGCTATCAAGCCCCTCGACACCTGTAACTCATTCCCCTTGGCCACCCCGTTCCATATTTTGACAATGCACAATCTAATTGGCAAAAAAAAAAAGAATCCCCACCTTACCTGCCCTGTTACCGGTCCACCAAAGAACAGCTGCTGCTTTGCTTGTAAAGAAAAAAGAAAAACACACAAACAGGAAAACCAAAACAAAAATTTGGTACACGTCTCTGGCTTTACCAAGCGACCCTGCCGACTACGCCAAATGTGGCAGTCGAGGGGCATATAGGACAGTAGCAGACTACGCCACGATGGGAGTTACACCCAAAGAATCTTGTTCTCTCGTTCTAACCAGGCACTCAAGTTCGTGGATGGATCAGCCAGAGACAGTCGTCCGTACAAAAATGCATTTTTTATTATTACTTAAAAACACACAATGATCACACCCCCGAGAGAAGAGGAGGACAGGGCGGAATCTTACCAGTGGGAGACTAGTGGCTCGAGCAATGAGCATCCTTAAAAGACACCCCAATCACACGTGTCGATTTCACACACACACACGCACCGCAAGGGAAATGGCCACACTCAGTGAACACAGCCACAGCACACACCAAGGGACCCACCACCGCAAGGGGCACTGCCCCCACTGGCAGTTCTCAGCACCTGGACAAAATGGACACTTGAAAGTTGAACAAACGAAAATAACAATTACAACACAATGTCTAATCAGTCACCCGTTCTAAGGCCCAAGATTATACTGGGGTTAGCAATATGAACAGGGACTCAATCACACAATAAATCAAAAATAAACAATCAACCCTAGACAAATCACATAAAAAGGTCAAATGAAAAACATCACAACTGAGTTCAATCCTCCTTGGTCCAGTGTGAAAAGGCAATCGGGTACGACATAAATATGTGAACATGTAACGTGAAGAGTATAAGCAAAGCAGCAGTTGTTCAGCGTCGATGTAGCCAACTGGCGGCCGCACCCCCGGTTAAATAGCACTCCCTATGATTAACAACATTGCGTCACAGGCGCTGAGCTCTGATTGCTGATAGCAGAGCGCACACTCAGCTGGTGAAAGGGCTGCTGCCGCACCGGGGATTCTACAACATGAAACATTCCTTATAAGCCCACTTTATAGAGTTAACGAGTGAAAAGAGAAACAAAGCTAACCATACCTACGGCGCTATGGTAGACAGGTAACCAGGCAGACATCAGGTCACTGGGCAGGTAAACAAGACAAATCGCGTACCGGTGGCATCATTTATCCAAAGAAAAGTCCCGGTTTATAAAGGGGGAGTAGTCCTCGCGATTGGCTCAAAGTTACCTGCCCAGAACCACCCACAGCTGCAGCAAATCAAGCGTCACCCAGGGAGGCATGAGCCAGAAAACTGCATCCCGCCACATAGTGCTGAACCCCTTGGGAGAGGATAAAATCTACCTGATCCTCAGTACTCAACCCCCTCACTCGTATAACCCTCCCAAGTTCCTCAATGAACTCATCAAAATTTTGGCAGTCTTTACCTGGGTCCCCACGGAAAGGTCCAATTTGTTTCTCTCTTGGGATATACACATAGGATCTAGTATGAACATTAGTCATGTTAGCAGGCCCACAGGAAGTCAGATTGAGCGCAGCTCCGTCCAGTATGAAATGGCCAGGTAGAGGTCTGACAGACACAGACCTGCCATCAGACATTTTGTTGGTTCTAGAACCAATTAGTTAATTTGACACCATAGATTTAGAACACTAATTGTTATTATTAGAACACTAGGTGGGACACTTTCAAACAGTATATCAATCACTGTCTAACGTTAGCCAGCTATAGGGTTGCCACCTTCCATGCATACTAACGTTAGTTGAAAGTTGTACAGGAGGTTGTATGAACAAGCAGTTACTCTTCAGGTGCTTTGAGGCTAGCTCACTACTAACTAAATAAGGCCTGAAACTATCTAAATCAAAACATTAATTTGGCATTTGATTTAAAAATAGCATAAACCAGGTGAGTTTGCAAGTTTACCTAGCATGATGGCTGGTTAGTTTTACTAGCGATTATCAAGCAAATAATATAATACACATTCATTCATGAATATGAGTGCTGTTTTTTAATGTTTAATCTTCAGTGATACTGAACTTGCTCAGCCAGCTGTGTGTCATCATCTTACCCAAACATTGGAGTGTCCGTGTTCAACTAAACTAGCCATAAGGCAGAGGCGGCATCTATGCAGGTGAACTGAACAATGGTGTAATGATTCAGTTCGACTCCCAAGACAAGATGATGCTCACCCGACTGGCCAATAGGAACGTGGCCCCGCCCATGACACATTTCTCAGTGAAAGCAAAATCCTGACACGAGAGCAAGAAATTGCACCGAGAGCAAAGAAAAGCGTTTAGAGAGAAACACTTAATTTTTTTTTTTGAAAATTTTTTTTCACACTGACAGCAAAAATATATATTTGAGAGTTTTTTTTTTTCAAAGTATTTTGAGAGAGTTTTTTTTTTTTTCAGAAATAATTTAAAAAGTTTCAAATTTATATTTTTTATGTTTTTGAGAAAATACTTTCTCTCAAAACTTTTTTAGTATCAAATATTATTATTTTTTGCTATTGGTATGAAAACCTTTTCTCTCAAATATTATTTTTTCTCTCATGAAATGCTTTTTTGCTATCATTGTGATAACTTTTTCTCTCAAACTTTTTTTTTCTCTCAGATCATTTATTTTCTCGCATGTAATAAAGACACAAATCTCGCTCTATAGAGAGCACGCATAACTGCATCATAGCAAAAACTTAAAGGGGAAAATCACCAGGGGAATTAAATATCAGGCTATTCCTGCCCTGGTTACATTTATAAAGACAGCTCTATTTAGAAATGTGTTTCGCCGATTTTTGGAGACAAGCTCCATGCGATCAGCAGGAGCTCAGTGATCATGTATCCGCCTAGAGCACTCATAACTCGGCTAGACCTTCTGACATATCCCACTGGCTCTGATGTCCCTTTAGTGGTTCAAGATAAAATATAACTCATTTGGGGTAAATCTAATCTTTGGTCTTTATTCAATTAATCTACTAATAAAGTATATATACACAAGCAAGATCCTTTTTATTCCTGTTTCTGTAAAAGCATGAAGAAGTAGCATACAGCTCCGGGTATGCACATTCAGCGATGATATACGTTTGTCCTCCATTGTTGTGTCAGAATTTCAAGCTCATGATTGGTTAATGCGGCGCAAAATTTTGCCAAAGTTCAGATTTTTCAACTGGCGTCAAAACACCCGAAACGCTCAATTCGCGTGAAACGCACCGCATGTTGTCTATTTAGCTTGCACTCTCCGCACAAACTATTTGAATATAGCGCACATTTATCTAGGTTTAATGTTTAAACATGCTTGAACTGTTTTAGATCTATAGATTTCATTTTAGGCAAGTCGTGAGGATTTAAGAAGGCTAAACTGATCTATAGGTTCAGTGTCTAGCATTGGCCACTTGGTCATAAAAAAATAAATAAATAAATAAATCTAGGTCTAAGGCCTGAGCGTCTCGGGGAAGGGCTTATACTTGTATACAAAATATACTATTATTATACTATACAAAAGAGACTTTGCCTCCCACTGCCAGCAGCTTAAATTCCGGAGACGGGATAACAACTGCCTACATTCAAACAGAAGAGAGAGAAAATGCCTCCTGTTGGATCTACTGTTGCATGAACTGCTGCAAACTTCTACAAAGGATTGTGATTCTTGAAACAAAGTTACTTGCTGGACTTCCAAAACAGGCGGAACACTCAGTGGACCGTCGTCATGGACCCCCTTAGCATACAGCTGGTGAGTCCCATGAATCTTCTGAATCTCAAGAGTTTTTACCAAGTGTAGAGGAACAAGCCGAAACTGATCACCACACTAATTAGTGGCGCAAACAGGGAGCGAGACCCAAAGGAACACGAGACATCAGATTGTTACAAGTTTCTCATATTGCTGCCGTAGCTTCCTCTACCCCAGATTCGACTATGACAAGGCTTGTAAATACCCGTATTCTACCTACCCCTATACATCTTGAGAGCAGATTTGATGCATTAATGAATGCGGGTGAGGAGTCCCCAAATATGATTAAACATTTATCGGATCAGCCAACAGCTAACACCGCTACTTACCCTCATGTTGTTCCAAACCCGTAAGACCTCCGTTTATCTTTGGAACACAGTTTAATCTTACGGCCATTTGCTGGACAAACCACTGTTCGATTCGATTAATGAGTAAATTGCATTGCCTTGTAATTTTTATTGATATATACAATTGACCTATTATTCATCTTCAATAATTTTAATGTAACTGTAATATGTGATATTATATATATATATATATATATATATATATATATATATATATATTTATTTATTTATTAATCATATTCCTGATTAATTATTAAAATTCCCTATATATCATTTGAGCTAACATTAATGTACTTCCCAGTGCGGTAACACTATTTAAACTGAAAAGAGATGGCACCACTGAATTCAATGATGAACTGCTTTTAACTGTCATTTTGCATTATTGACACAGTGTTTTCTTAATGAATGTTGTTCAGTTGTTTTGATGCAATGTATTTTGTTTAAAGCGCTATATAAATAAAGGTGACTTGACTTGATGTTACCATAATGACGTCTAGAAGACATTGGATTTTGGTTCCCATACCTGACGACTAAATATCAGTATTTGATGTCAATGTGACATTGGCTTGAGACGTTGGCTCGATATTGGATTTTAGTTAATGCCACAACCTAAAAACAAGCTAAAGTTTAAAGTCAAATGACGTTATAATTTGATGTTGTTTGGACGTTACCATTATGACGTCTTGAAGAAGTTGGATTTTGGTTGCCATACCTGACGACTAAATATCAGTAGGCCTGTCACGATAAAAAAATTTGCTGGATGATAAATTGTCAAAGAAATTATCGCGATAAACGATAATATTGTCGTTCTAAGACCAGTTTCAACTAATATAATTATAATGGCATAATAATGCAGGTACACCTTTTCAAAGATCAATAAACTTTTATTTTATTTTATGGCAGATTCAGAGCAAGAAATACCAACATGTTGACTTTGTCTTAAAATGTATTAATTTTGTATGTTTTTGAAAATTGGGGTGCACCCAAACACTGCAAAGATTTTTACTTTTCTTTGTAATAGATCTGGTAGCAGAGTTACAGCAAGGGTTTTTCGGTGGTGGAAATCTCATGATTTGCTAATGATTTGGATGAAATATGCTAATTTTTTGAGATAGGAATTTTGGGTTTTCATTAGCTGTATGCCAAAATCACCATTATTAAAACAATAAAAGACCTGAAATATTTCAGTTGGTGTGCAATGAACCTAAAACATATGAAAGTTTAATTTTTATCATTACATTATGGAAAATAATGAACTTTATCACAATATGCTAATTTTTTGAGAAGGACCTGTATATGGCCAAATAGGCCAGTTTGGAAATTAGAATACCAAGGGTAGACAAAGAATTACTGAATATTAGACAGAGTGGTAAGTCATCTGACACAGTAGCAGAGTATTATAAAAGAAGGGAGTGCATATATAAGGAGTATATTCAGATTTTTACAGATGGATCAAAAGATGGAAATGCAAGGGGCCTAGGAATGACTGTGCATGCGCAAAGAATATAAATAAGTAAAAGAACATCTGACTATTTAAGTATATATGCAGTAGAAATGTGTGCCATCATGATAGCAGTACAGTGGACTGTAGAAAAGAGTAACCAAGATTTTATTGTACGTAGTGATTCTGTATCAGCACTTTTGAGCATTGAAGCAGGCACAGCTAAAAATCATCAGGGCCATACTTTAGGAAATTTTATGTAATTACACAGCAGTTGGGCAGGGGAAAAATGTTACATTCATGTGGGTTCTGGCACATTCAGGTATTCAAGGAAACGAGGAAGCAGACAAACTAGCAAAACAGGGAGTAAAAAAGAGAAAATGTTGAAATACATATCACATTAGCCAAGTCAGAAGGAAAGAGCATAGTTTGGATTGAAATAATGGAGAAATGGCAACATCAGTGGAGAAATGAAACAAAAGGAAGACACTGTTACTCAGTACAAAACAGAGTGGGTGGTATTAAAGGTAAGGGAAGAAACAGAAAAGAGAAAGTCATTTTAAGTAGGTTAAGAATGGGACACAGTAACTTAAATAGCACCCTTCATATTATGGGAACGCATCCAACAGGTTTGTGCAACTATTGTCAATAAAAGGAGCGGTGCATATCCTCATATCCTGTGGAAAGTATAACCTAGAAAGGCTATAAATGATGGCTCAACGACAGAGTATAGAACAAATAGAAAGAAATATTAAAAATATTTTAGATTGTGCGTAGAAGGGACAAGGTACAACAATTTTTTTTTTTTGTCTAAAAGAAACTGGACTAGATAAGGGAATATAGCATGAGATAAATATGAACAGAAGATGGCAGTAATGCAACAAACTGGATGCCAGCTGTCGCAAAGCAAACACCAAAGAAGAACAAGAAGACGACATTTGCGCGGTTTAATCTAAACCCGGCAGCAGTTCGTGTGTGAGCTTTCTGATTTTTATTCGAAACAATGTCTACGGATCAAAAATACAGATACGAAAACGATTGCAATTCTGATGAAAACAGGTATGAATTCGAAATATGTTTAATGCTTCGTGTAGTTATTTTGTATGTGTGTGGACTTTTTGTCTCAGCGATTGCTAGCAAAGCAAGACTGGGTTTTGTAGTTAACTATTAAGTCTGTTTTGGGCATCAAAACATGTTTTTTGCAGTTCTTTCAGCTTCACATTTTATATATAATATAATATATATATATATAATATATATATATTAAAATAAAATATATATATATATATATATATATATATTTATATATATATATATATTTTAAAGCGTCGACACGAATGGGGCGTGAAGTCTCCTGCCAGTTCTCTGTGTTGTGTTTGTAAATGAGCATGTTGGCGCCATGATAACATCAAGATTGTAACATATTATTTCTAAAAGTACATTATCTCTCAACCTGTCATTTTATTTAGTCGTTATTTTTATGTTGTAGTGAGCAGCGCGATCTCTTGTGTGTTGATAACGGAATATATTGTGACGCCTTGAAAACAGTCTAACGGTTACTTTATACAATTATTTTCTCGATTTATTTTAATAAGTTGCTATTTGGTGTAGACATTTGTAAAAATGTTTATAAAACGGTAGATTCGTGGCCAAGTGTGTATAAAACGATTAATATGTTTTAACTTCAATTGTTTACTTTATATAAATATAATATTATTTCCAATGGCTCTGTTACGTGCTGTTGCATTATTTTTTAGATAATGTGTAAGAATGCTAAATGCTTCTTGTGTCTTTTGTCTTGAAGGAACAAAGGCTCTTCAAGATGGTCACAATGTAGGAAACGTGGTGCAGATGGTAGTCTGAGAAAATCTCACGCGGTTGAAGAGCTTGGCAAATGTTCACAGAGCACACACAGGCCAGAAAGGTAACTATGATCAATGTTCCTTATCTAATTCAAATAGTGTGCATAAGTCATTTCTTTTCTCAAGACTCAATGTTATTTTTTGAATGTATTTTTTTATGTTGCATAAATTGAAAAAAAAAAATTATAATTTATAACGTGCATAAATTGTAACCTCTTTGTTAATAGAATTAATGTGAATTTTATGTTAGGATGAGAGAATCTCCTCCTCGCATGCAAACAATGTTTAGTGATGACATTGACTGACCAAGTTTCGATTTGTTTTTATTATTGTTATTATATTTATATATTCTTTTTTTTGTAGTTTCACAACCCCAGAGAGTGAGGGACCTGTGTCCAGAGTAAAAAACTGGGGAGATGAGGTAGAGGCAGAGGAAATGCGTTCAAATGTACGACGTGATACGCATCGGTCAGTTGCCTCTCTTAATTTCTTACCAAAGTAAATGTACCTTATGTACAGTCATGGCCAAAAGTTTTGAGAATTACATAAATATTGGAAATTGGAAAAGTTGCTGCTTAAGTTTTTATAATAGCAATTTGCATATACTCCAGAATGTTATGAAGAGTGATCAGATGAATTGCATAGTCCTTCTTTGCCATGAAAATTAACTTAATCCAAAAAAAAACCTTTCCACTGCATTTTATTGCTGTCATTAAAGGACCTGCTGAGATCATTTCAGTAATCGTCTTGTTAACTCAGGTGAGAATGGTAACGAGCACAAGGCTGGAAATCATTATGTCAGGCTGATTGGGTTAGAATGGCAGACTTGACATGTTAAAAGGAGGGTGATGCTTGAAATCATTGTTCTTCCATTGTTAACCATGGTGACCTGCAAAGAAATGCGTGCAGCCATCATTGCGTTGCATAAAAATGGCTTCACAGGCAAGGATATTGTGGCTACTAAGATGGCACCTAAATCAACAATTTATAGGATCATCAAGAACTTAGAGGAAAGTGGTTCAATTCTTGTAAAGAAGGCTTCAGGGCGTCCAAGAAAGTCCAGCAAGAGCCAGGATCGTCTCCTAAAGACGATTCAGCTGCGGGATCGGAGTGCCACCAGTGCAGAGCTTGCTCAGGAATGGCAGCAGGCAGGTGTGAGCGCATCTGCACTCACAGTGAGGCGAAGACTTTTGGAAGATGGCCTGGTGTCAAGAAGGGCAGCAAAGAAGCCACTTCTCTCCAAAAAAAACATCAGGGACAGATTGATCTTCTGCAGAAAGTATAGTGAATGGACTGCTGAGGACTGGGGCAAAGTCATATTGTCCGATGAAGCCCCTTTCCGATTGTTTGGGGCATCTGGAAAAAGGCTTGTCCAGAGAAGAAAAGGTGAGCGCTACCATCAGTCCTGTGTCATGCCAACAGTAAAGCATCATTCATGTGTGGGGTTGCTTCTCATCCAAGGG
Organism: Carassius carassius; assembly: GCF_963082965.1. Lineage (NCBI taxonomy): Eukaryota > Metazoa > Chordata > Actinopteri > Cypriniformes > Cyprinidae > Carassius > Carassius carassius. Next base: position 25,994,339 of record NC_081787.1, on the reverse strand, counting down.
AGTAGGCTCACTCACAATTTGGTGAAGAACAATGCATTTTCCAGCACGATGGAGCACCGTGCCATAAGGCAAAAGTGATAACTAAGTGGCTCGGGGACCAGAATGTTGAAATTCTGGGTCCATGGCCTGGAAACTCCCCAGATCTTAATCCCATTGAGAACTTGTGGTCAATCCTCAAGAGGCAGGTGGACAAAAAAAACCCCCACTAATTCTGACAAACTCCAAGAAGTGATTATGAAAGAATGGGTTGCTATCAGTCAGGATTTGGCCCAGAAGTTGATTGAGAGCATGCCCAGTCGAATTGCAGAGGTCCTGAAAAAGAAGGGCCAACACTGCAAATACTGACTCTTTGCATAAATGTCATTGTAATGAATTAAAACTTCCTAATCATCGGGAAAAAGGAGACGGGAACCGGTGGACAATCAAAATGACATTTTAATAATTACAAAATAAACACAAAACAGCGCACCAGCCCCTCACGGACGACTGATGCGCACAACATAAAACCAAAACCTAAAATAAAGCCCAGGCCTGGTCCTCTCTCGTCCTTCACTGTCGTCGCTCCAGTTTTATATCCTTCCATCTCCTCCGTGGGCCTCGAGACCGGCGGGTCGAACAGGTGTAGCTCATCTCCAATCACTCCACCGGCCTCGCTCCCACGTCCCTCGGCCCCGCCCCACTCGTCACAGTCATGTAATTGTCAATAAAAGCCTTTGAAACGTATGAAGTGCTTGTAATTATATTTCAGTACATCACAGAAACAACTGAAACAAAGATCTAAAAGCAGTTTAGCAGCAAACTTTTTGAAAACTAATATTTATGTAATTCTCAAAACTTTTGGCCATGACTGTACTGTGCCAATTGCTCTGTAAATTTGAATGTTATTTATTTTAAGATATTTTAAAGCTGCAAGTCTCTTTTTTTTGGTTAAAATTAGCACTGCCAAACCATTAGTGCGGTATAATGGCATCTAAAATAATGTGTGTATATATTTGTGTGTATTCGTATTCAATTTTTTTTCTTAAATGTCATGCGTGTATTTATATATACATAATACATATACACAGTACACACACACACATTATGGAAACAAATACTTTTATTTTGGATGCAATTAATTGTTTGATAGCACTAGTTAAAACTATCCAAAATCAATTTGAGCAAGTACATAACCAGCCAGTATTTTATATTAAAATCTCTTTGCCTTAGCCCGATTCACAACGGTAAGCTTGTAATTATGTGTTCTAATTTAAGTTGGTACTGGTAGGTTTTTGAGGGAAATACAAGCTCGACGCCGTTCGTCTTTGTGTAACTACATGACGCTTGTATACATAAAGAAATAGTACGAGCTATGCTATATTACTTATGAGGATGCTGCAGGTGGTGGATCATTTATAGCCTTTTCTCACATCAGCTGGAATAATTAAATGTAACACAGTTCATAGTTCGGGAAGGAGGCGGCGGGAACTAGCGAACATTAAAATAAAACTTTAATAATAAAATAAACACAAAATAGCTATTCCGAAACTTTCTTTAGTAATAATATTCGAAGCTTCAGAGGGAGGGGGCTGAACATATTATTCTAACACGTGTCTACATTGGACTTGATCAGCGCGGTGCAACAAAATACAATAGAACCTATTATGCTGTCTACACTGGAATACTTTTAATATAGACAAATTATTATTAGGCTGGGCTACTGTACACCTTTGTTATGACAGCTGTATTTGCAAGTATTTTCCAAGCAAATTAAGTACACATTTTACCATGGTAAAATTACAGGTTTTTTTTTATTGTTTGTTTTTTTTATTTTTTATAACACTAACAATATACTCTAGGTGTACTATTTGCAGAACTTGCAGAAGATTTTTCAAACTTGATGTGCTGTTGTGGTAGGCCAGTTTCAAGTCTATGACAGGCCATTCAAGACATTATTCAAAATTTACTTGCATGCACACTATCAAACTCTCTCTTATACACTACTTTGAGTTCTTTGACACCCCATCAAAGCTTTCACACGCACTAATAGGGATGTGCATTTCAAGCAAAAGTATTAATCGATAATCGCTGGGTATTATTCGATTAGTAGTTGATAATCGCCCTCCCACCCACGCATGCACTCACGCACGCATAAAGACACACCCATAAAAAGAGAGAGAGTGAGAGCGACTATTCAGGCTTTCAATCTTTGATAACGAACTGTTTAATATATTAGAGAAAGGTCTATCCTAACCCAAGCCAACTGATGGTTGTATGATTGCTGAAACGCATTAATATAACATAACCAAATGATGGCACTTATTAACATAACAGTCCATCGATTATCAACTGCTCACAAGGCTGTAGGAGCCTATGACATTTCTATTTTTAAAATGAGCATGAACATTTATAGCATTTTTTTTTAAAAGTTTACAGATTAAGATTAGAACAGATAAATTCATACTAGTGCTGTCAATCGATTAAAAACTTTATCTAGATTAATCACACATTTTTTCTGTGATTAATCGCAATAAAAAAAGAAATGTTTTTGTACGTTTTTAATAATTTTTTAATGTAATAATTTCACAGTTAATCAAATTAATGTAGAAACAACATAAAGACAGTATATTTTAAATACTTGTTTAAATTGCATCTTTTTATGAATGAAGGCCAGTATTACTGTAATACAGCTACTGATTTTTTTTTATTTTTTTACATTTATTATTAGGCTTCAAAAATATAACAGTTTTTAATTTAAGTAAACTTAAAGGAGCATTTCACCCGTGGGAACATTGATCTTTATTGAAAGTGGGTCATATATGTAGTCGAAATCTATTAAAACTTTCGAATGTGGTGCCTTTTTGACCGAGTTATTACAGAAAGTAACTTTAGGGCTCATTTGTATGGAAAACCACAACTCCCACAATGCAACACATTTGCACAGCTCCACAAGCCACTCCCACTAATCCAGAACACTGCTGTTAGGCAATATTGTCTACAACAGTGATTCTCAACCGGTGGGCCGCGGCCCACTAGTGGGCCTCGGAGCGACATCTGGTGGGCCGTATAGGCAGTGGTAGACTACCCACAAATACATTTTTATTTATTTTTTAATTGACAAATCTTATTTTCTAATTATCTAATTGTTCTTATGTATTTATTTGAACAAAAACACTCAAGTCAAGTCAAGATGCATTATCTAAAAGCTAATTTATGTTTAAATGTCGCATCACCAAACACGTCACAACGTCTGATTGAACGTTCGTTCAATCAGATGCAGTAATATTACGTTACTGTAATATGGATCGTTTTCTGAAAAGAAAAGCTGATGTGGGAGAAAGACCTGTGCAAGCAAAGGCTTTGAAGTGTGTGGTGAGAAAGTACGACGCTGAATACATTAAATTTGGTTTTATAAGGGCAGGTACTGAGACTAATCCGAAGGCGCAGTGTGTTGAATGTGGAGAAATTTTGTCAAATGAGGTGCTAAAACCATCAAAGCTGCAGAGACATTTGAACTCAAAACACCCGGGCTGTGTTGAAAAGCCAAAAGAATATTTTTTAAGGAAAAAAGATGGGCTTCAGGCTCAACAAAAAGTCATAACATCGTTATCAACTCAATCAAAAGTCACATTGAAAGCTAGCTATATGGTTGCCGCTCGTGTTGCTCGTAGTAAGAAAGCCTTTACTATCGCTGAGGAACTTATTTTGCCAAGTGCTGTGGATATGTGTCGAGAGTTACTGGGTGATGCAGCTGCAACCAAAATTCAGTCAATACCACTTTCCGATGACACCGTGGCTAGACGAATTGTTGATATGAGCGATGACATTGAGTGCCAACTCGTGGAACGAATAAAGGCAAGCCCTTATTTTGCCATACAGCTGGACGAGTCAACGGACATAAGCAACTCCGCGTTACTGTTAGTTTTTGTCCGATACTGCATGGACAGTAATCTTTGTGAAGATCTGCTATTTTGCAAAGAACTTCCAACGAGAACAGCGGCAGATAATGTTATGCACTGTCTTAATGAGTACTTCACTGAAAAAGGTCTTGATTGGAAATACTGCTCAGGTATTTGCACAGACGGCGCGGCGGCTATGACCGGAAAACATTGCGGTGTTGTTAAACAAATCCAAGAGCGAGCGCCAGAAGCAAAGTGGACGCACTGTTTCTTGCACCGGGAAAGTCTTGCAACAAAGCACATGTCACCAGAACTGCATGAGGTCATGAACATTGCTGTGAAAACTGTAAACTATATTAAGAAAAATGCACTCAACTCAAGCTGTTTTGCAGCTCTGTGTGAACGACTTGATGCTGATCATTTGCAGCTCTTGTACCACAGTGAAATAAGGTGGCTTTCAAGAGGGTGTGTGTTTAATCGTCTTTTTGAACTGAGAAAAGAAGTGCACACATTTCTGGAAGAGCAACGCTCCCCTCTTGCTGAGCATTTCAAGAAAAAACTCATTCTTTGGAATAGAAGAGTCAAGGAGGGACGATTTGACATGTTTCCACATCTGAGTGAAACTTTGGAAGCCTCTTCTCATGTGCACATTTCAAGTGTTATAACCCAGCACTTGTCTCAATTGTCTCAAAAGTTTGCTGACTACTTCCCAGAGGACCCTCGACATGGAAACCTTTGGATTTTGGACCCATTCTCTGTGAATCCTGCTTCAGAAGACATGGCTCTCTCCACTGTGTTGGAAAACGAACTAATGGAACTATCAGCTGACAGTAGCCTAAAACTCAAACTCACTCAGGTTGACCTTGCTTCATTTTGGTTACTGGCTGCAAGTGAATATCCTTCTCTGTCAAAGCGGGCAATCAAATTTCTATTGCCTTTCACCACCACATACTTATGTGAGTCAGGGTTCTCAACTGTGACTATCACAAAATCAAAAACATGGAGCAAACTGAAAGCTACTTTGAATGCTACTCTCCGTGTCAGTCTCTCACCCATTTCACCAAGACTTGATCTTATTATCTCCAAGAAGCAAGCCCAAGTGTCTCACTGAGGGTATGCAGAATATGCATTTTGTAGCAAGGTGTCTAAGTATATATAGTTGTTCTCATGTGAACTACTCCAAAAACCCACTCATGTAAATACTGTATGTTAATGTGTTGTGATTTATTAATGGACCTAGAGTGATTTGTTGTTATTGACATGTGACACACCTGTTAGACTTCCTCATTTTTGGGTGGGAAGGATTATAAGTAACTTGTCCAGTTTTTCTCCAGATGAATTGTAAAAAAATAAATAAATAAATAAATAAAATTATATATACACACACACAGACACACACACACACACACACATATATAATACATGTAACATGTACGTAATGCTTCAAGTTTGTTTAGCATGCAAGAGTGTTTTAAACACATTCATATTGCCAATTGTATTTGATAAATTACACTTACAGTATTTAAATTGCAGTGAATGAACTTTGTTGAACATTTCTGCTAATGATTTGAGAGAATGTTCCCCTCTTGTGTGTATGACCTGATGTTACAGGCATGTTAGCCTGGATGTGGGGAAATATTGTTAATTAATTTGTTAAAAGAGTGTTCCCCTTGTGTGTCTGACCCAGTCATTGGTCTGACTTGCCCTGTCATTGTTACAGGAATAAATGATTACTGAGTAAACCTGTCAAGTCTTTTTTATACAAGGACAGTTTTCATAGTCTATATCGTTGACTTGACCTAGGATGCTACAGTGGCATAAATAACAGCAGAGTACATCATTGTACTTTTTGAAATTTCTGTTATTCTGTGTTCATCATATTTGCAAAGGTGGTCCTCGGCATGTTTTTAAACAGTCATTGGTGGGCCATGAGTTGCAAAAGGTTGAGAACCCCTGGTCTACAAGACATTGAGGACACAGTTAGCGATGTATGGTATTTACGTGCCACAGTAAGCTTTTTGTGCATTAAAAAATGTACTGCACAAACAGTTTACAGTTGACGTTACGTAACTTATTAACCGGGAATCATTTCGTGATAATAATGCTTGAAGAAATTGTGTACATTTCACGAAATGAATAATAAATAAAATTGAAACACTTATTTTACAGTTAGACGTCCATTTGTCCCTGCAGGCTTCGGCTGGCGTTTCCAGTTTACCTTCGGAATTCTGAAATATGTCTCCAGGACGCCTCTGTCCATATGCGGGGCGAAACTAGGATGGTTCACAACGCAAACATCCGTGTCCTTGTCTGCCTCAGACATTTCTTCGAGGAGAAATTGCCATCTTTCAAATTCTTGCAGCAGACGGACTCGAGCTCTGGGTTTCTAACAATACAAAGCTAAATGCAAATGGGTTGAAGTGATCCTTTAAAACAATGCTAACATAAACCCATAATAAATGTCATGTTTACTCCTGCCCTTCCTGTCTTAACAATTAGGAAATATACAGAAATTTAATAAAGTTATCAAAGTTATATGCAGTCTGCACTGCATAAACTATAAATTAAATAGTTAATCCTTATTAAAGCTACAAAAGTTATTTAGTCAAGAGCAGCGAGTCATTTTCTCTGTTCCCTTTGTTCTTTAACTTTACTGACAGGAAGCTTTATTGGCTGCTGTCCCTTTAAGAGCAGACAGACACGCGGATCTCACCGTTTATATACTGTCTATGGATCTCGCCTCATTCTCTCACAACTCTTTTTGTTCATTTTAGACTTTATATAAATCATTTAAGATTGCTCTTATGAGGATAATCGACAAAACTGGCACTTTGGGATGTTTATTGTTAGTTCAAACGCTTAAAGGCCATGTTGCAGGTTAACCACCACTTTCGATTAATGGGTACATAAATCACTCATGATATGTATATCATTTTTAAAATGTCTCAAAAATGGTCTTAAAGACCTATTTTTTAAGTTTTTGGTATTAACGTTTTTTTTTACGCAACTCTGTGATGACGTCACGTTGGGGAGAAGTCGAGGAAAGGTAGCCTCAGTCTAGTATGATGCCGCGTTCCAGGCAACCCGTAACCCATGTTTTTCCAACCTTAAACCCGTGAAAGTGCACTGGAACGGCAGTCAAACCCGTGACTTTCCACCCGTGAACTCGTACTAGATCGATGTACTCCGAGTTCCGAGGTCACACAGCATGCGAAACAACGATGGCAGCCCCTACGAATAATACTGCCTACGGATGCAGTGTTTATGCAAGTGGTACACGTTGAAAAAACGATTTTAGGTCAATGTAACGTTGCAATAAAATAAATAATCTAGTTACAATTCCTTGCGCTCAGAAAGTTTGGCGTAACTTGGAACGGTACAAAGTCGTTAGTTGTGGAATGAAATAGTGATTACGAGCTCAAAAATCTGCCTGGAACGCAGCATCAGAACTATAGCAACTGACTGGGATGAGGAAGAGGTGGCAAGAACCAACATGTATGATGACCCGCAGCTGTGTAATTTTGAACCTGCCAGACGTGAGAGGGCAAATGAGGAATTGACAAGAACTGATGTCCGTCAAAGCCTATGCATGGTCCGAGGAGAATGAGTGGAGAGTTGGTGAAGTGTCCTGGTGAGTTGCTATCATTTTGATATAACGAAAACTTTGATTTTTCTATCTAGTGGCAGTGATCATGACGTTAGTTCAGATAAGTACCGGTAACCTTTGTCATAGTATCTTAGTACTGGTAAACTTTGTCTTTGTCATCTAGAAATAGAAGGCATCATGCTAGCTATATGGACGTTTTTAAGCGTTTATCTCTTCCTCCGGTGAAAATGTTGTTGCCAACGTAGCCGTGTGTGTATCGCTGTGTTTGGCAGGTGCTTGTGTGGGTGTCATCCCATGGAAACTGCGCTGAAAAGCTTGTGCTGTAGGGAAGTGAGTGCGTTTTGGTCGCTTTTGGTCGATATCTATCTATCTATCTATCTGTCTGTCTGTCTGTCTATCTATCTATATATCTAGTCTATCTATCTATATATATCTATGTATTTATCTATTTATCTATAATCTGCGCTATCTGAATACTCTCGTCTACTACTCGTCTCTCTCTAGTCACTCTCAATACTCTCAAGGCGGGCTTTGGTAAATTCTCTACCCAACGTGACGTGATGCAATGCATTGTGGGGGAAAGGAGACCGCTGTAAGATAGTACCTACTTTTTCGTATTATATTCCGTTTTGTGATACCCAACAACATAAAATACAATGGATAACAGTTTAAATGTTTATTACCAACAAGCAAATTGCACAAATTCGTTAAAAAATTAACCTTGCAACACGGCCTTTAAGAGAACTGGATTCTGGCGCCCTGTCTATGCATTGTGTGTGTGTGTGTGTGTGTATGTGTCACATAAGGGCATTCACAGACAGCGCATTCTCTTTTGTCTTGCGGCGCATGAAATGTTTAAAAGCATTTAAATGAATAAGAGCGTGATCATATAATGTAAAGCTAGCCAACGGATGGCAGAAAATACGGATGCTGCGTTAATTGCGTTAAATATTTTGACACGTTAAACCAGACAAAAATTAATCGCATGCGTTAACGTTGACAGCACTAATTCATACATAAATATTAGGCTTAAAACACATTACGTGCTAAAACAGAATATCATAAAACACTGTAGGCGCTAATTGTGACATATTGTGAACAGCCTTAATGACTAATTTGAACATTAATTTTAATGTCTGTATTTATAACAACCTATTTCATATTTTTATTTAAAAATAAAATGAGCATGTCCATAGTTCTAGTTATTGGCTGTACCCTCTGGCACTGTCTCCCTTCCCCAGCTAGCCTGTGCTCAGATTTTGCTACCTCCCATGAAAAAAGTAGGTAGTACTTATAAGGACCCGCCAAACCGAGGGGGAGCTTTTAATTGAAACGAGGGAACTACTATAGAGCCTTACACGGCTCGGCCAGGGCTAATAAAAATTCCCTGCCCGTGTCGCTGTCGTCATTACAAAACTGCAGTTGCATCATTAATAACACAATAACGTGACAACTTAAACAGCAGCAGGAGTAAGGCATATAGCCTAGCCTAATTAATTTCTTAGACTGGTGTTTCTTGCAAACAATATTATCAACTTGATTATCTATCAACTCTTTTTATTTACGATGTGCCCCGCGGTGGAGAACAGAACACACGTTCGGAGCGCACAGACGTGCTTGACTACTAGCTCTTATTCGCTTGATGTGGTCATGGGCCTATGCTACAATACGTCTAGAGTGTCCTCTACTGGATAAGATGGCAAAGAATAAAAAAAAAAAAACGGTCTAATCATAGACTGTAATAAATGCGCTACACATGGCATTTTAAAAATCGGATATTTTATTTATAGTTCAATTACGGATATTTCGCGTCATGTTCGAATGCATATTCGAATATCGAATAAAAAGTGACAGCCCTAAGCATCATAATATTTTAGGAATTAAGTCACAATTACGACAATGAAATAATGTTACATTGCTTGAAGTAAAATTGAATATTTTACACATGTATACTAAAAATCTATAAAAAGTATGTGGCACCTGTCATTCTTCACGTTTAAAACTAAAAACAGCAATAGGCTTGTAACTGACGATTTTTTTAAACACGAATTGATCTATTTCACAAGACACTCATTTGAATTAAATTCTGTTTTTTTTTTTCAACATGCACTTAAATATTTATTCGTTATTTTCATACTGCAAATATTAAACAGGAAAATACAATTCACGTATGAAAGGAGGCTAATATCTCACTACAGATTAAAGAGCGTAAAAAACATTTATTGTTTGTATTTTATCTTAAAATTGACAGAAGCCTGACATTTTAATCCTTCAACAAATAAATAATTTTAATGCAGCTAGCTCGTAATCATGACTTACGTGGGAAACAGGAATTTTCTCACTCAGCACAGTGGAGTGCATCTTTCTGTTAACTTTGTGGTTCATTATTTCGAGTATTTTGGGACGCGGTGACACAGAAGACCCTCTCACAACATATTGCTTTATAAATCTATTGTGTTTGCCGCTCAGAAACGTTCACGTAATCATGCTGCACGTATCAGAAGTTCTCTGCTCCGGTGTTAGTGCTCACACTTGTATGCGTACCGCAGGCTTCCAACCAACCGCGTCCGAGCGTGGCACAGAGCAATCACAGGCAACTGAACCGGTCTTTGGGGGTAAGACGCGCTCGTTCACGGTTCACATCCTTAAATCACATCCAAAAAATAATCGCACAGCCTTATCGATAATCGGTCATTAAATCGACTAATCGAATATTCAAAAATTGTGACCTATCCCTACTATCAAACTCTCTATCATTCAGTACTAGACCGCCTCTCACACACCATCAAACTCTCGCGCACACTACCAAACTCATTCACAAACACTATCAAACTCGCTCATGCACACACTATTAAACTCGTGCGCTCACACTACTTGATGTGCTGTTGTGGTAGGCCAGTTTCAAATCGCATATTTGGCACACTGCCTTTGTCTTGTCCTCACTCAATTTAAAGTGCTCCCACACAGTTGAGGTCTTTGCATTTTTTTGTCTTCTCTTCCAGATGAACTGAATCATGATGTTCACTCATAAGTGATTCATATTCAAAGGTGAATGAGAACGGTTTCATGGGGGATGCCAGGTATTGAAAAAAATAAAATAAAATTGAAAATCGAATGCCAACCCACTGAATGGATATTCAAATAATTGAATATTCTTGTCCAGCCCTATGACTGTCACACACAAACAGAACCAAAACACAAAATAAAATCCAGACCTGGTCATCTCTTCCAGTGTTCATTCAACACTGTCATCACCCTTCCTTTTACTCCATTGAAAAAATAAATAAATAAATGGTTCCAGTTCCCAGACACACTGCCGCTCGTCCCTCCACCAGCTGGGTTAACTCTTCCACGATGGCTGGCGGCTGCACTGAATGGACTGCTAAGGCTCCTCCGGGCTTGGGCAGCCGGCAGGAGTCCCTCGTTCCCTGCTCCTCTCCATCATGGCAGATGGGAGAGGGCTCCGGCCTAAGGCAAACCGCGGCTGCGATGCCACTCCCTCACAGACGGCAACTGTCCCTCCACATCCCAGGTGGCCGGTAGTGAGTTAGTCCACCCCCCCGGCAACTCACTCCAGCCCACTGCCTCGAGCGTCCATGAATCTTGACCCTGCCCCTCTCATCACATTAAACGCATTATTTTAATAGCTGATTGTAATCTACAAAGGTCCAGACGACAATCAGAATTGACAACTTGAGATTCACCCATAGTCAAATGCAAAAAACTTCAGGCTGTGGAGTGGCTACAGAAAAAAAAATCAAATTTTAAATGTTCATCTGATTACAGATACGTGAGATTACACAACATTTTTATTTCGAAGACAGCCAGTTCTAAGGAACATTAATTTGCTTTTTGGGTTAAAATAACTATTTCTTAATACGAAATTTAAATGGTGTGACTATTAGAGGTTAGGCTGTACAGAAATTGAAATCTACTGGTAACACTAATACACACTAAATACACGTAGTCAGTCAATGTTGATGTTAACATTAACAATTTGAGAACAAAGAATAACAATTATAATAATTTGCACAGTTTGATGTGATGTGAGCCAAGTGATAGTTAGATTTAATCACCAATGGTAGCATGATTTAATATAAAAAAAAAATATCAGTCAAAACAAAAGTGGCAGACATGTTACTTGTTCTGACTACATTTTCCGATGAAAATTCTTATTTGGTTCGCTTCCATTCTGTAATTAAAACATGGGAAAATGCAAATTTTCGGACCAATTTTTGCAAAAGATCACATTTTCATAATTGCCACAAAATTTACACAGAATGTGGGCTTAGAAGCATCCCGTGACGTCATCGCAATGCACATTCAGTCAGAGAAAGGCCCTGTGTTCTCACCAGGACCAATTTACAAGAGCTACATTGGAAAAACAAACCAACAGCGGAACGAATCCGCGCTACTAGTTTGGGCTGCACAGACCGTTTATCTGCTCGAGCCGCAGCCGCAACACCTTTATACACAGCGCTGGGAGATACAGTGAAGAAAGCAGTCAAATTCCCCAAAGAAACAATAACATCTCTGTGAAATCTTGTGAGAAGCATTCAAATTCAGCGAAGAATTGTTAAAGCTGATATCAGAACAAATGCTACTGATGTGGAAACCAGGAAAAACATTCAGTAAACACAATCTCCACCATTGACCATGGATTTAAAAGGAAACCACAGGGACAACTTTTGGCAGAAATGGTCTGTTTTTGAGTGATTTTAAATGCTTCACACAACTTTTCCCAGCATTTCAATGCTTTTAAATATTAATTAATTTGAAAGTTATTTTTAATGTGACAATATTTGTTCATCCTTAATAGGTTTCCCCCATGTATAAAACTACAAGTTTCATAATGTAGGAAAGCAAACACTTATTTAAAAAAAAAAAGAAAAGGTAGTAGATGGCTGCAGAGAAGTACTTATAGGTCATTTCCACTCCCTAATATAGCCTATATATTTTTGTATTCATTAAATTATATTTAGACATTATGAATGACAGTAATAAGTACATTTTATCAGATGTAATATTTATTAAATTTAATTTATTAAAAGACTTCTGCCAAAGATCTGGGAATCATCTGCTGTGTACTCTGACAAACGTCTCAGAAGCAGTTTTACATGCTTTCTAATAAATGTCTATTTGACATCTGACAGGAAACACCTTAGAGACGTACTGCAGATGAACAAGCAGTCTTAAAAACATCTTGCATATGTAAATGCAGTAGGGCTGAAACGTTTCCTCGAGTAACTCGATTACAAAAAATGATCGAGGCAAATTCCTCTGCTCCGAAGCCTCTTTTAATATATTTTAAATCTCACGTCAGGTTCTTTCGCAATTATTTTTTTAATGTGACACAACGCGTTTACTGCACCCACAAAGTGGAAGGAGACACAAGGAGTCAAACATTTTTTTTAAGGTTTAATCACACAACATTTCTTCCATGTTTTCTTTTTAATAGAAAATCCCTTTTGTTTACCAAAAAGTTAAGTTTGCTTAATTTTCAATAATTAAAAGAAATTTAATTAATGTTTTATGTGTTTAATGTGCATCTCAGAAAATGCTTTTTTTTAAACCCCAATTGACTGTCACTTAAATGCACTTAAATCATCTGTCAACTTTATTGTTAGTTCACAGTACAAGTACAGACAGAGAAACAATGGGTACTAATTAAATGTTTATTTTTGATGCATGCATTGCATTCTATGCATTTAAAAAAATACAAATATTTTTTTTTCTAAAAAAAGAAACTTTGTTGTTTATTTTAAGAGACCCAGGAGTCTTATTTTCTCTTGCATAATTAATATTGCACTTTAAGCAAAAACACATTTTATCCGATTAATCGATGGAATTTTTGGTAGAATACTCGATTACTAAAATATTCGATAACTACAGCCCTAAAATCCAGACATTAGATGTCTCCAAGATGTACATGTGTGATTAGGGTGAGTGCTTTACTGTCAGGTGCTGGAGCCACCTTCTGTAAAATTCAATGACGCTGGTGTCCTCAAATGTTAGTCTGGAGCCTATACAGTGGTTCTCAAGGTCAGAAAAGTCATAACCGTGTTAGAGGAATGTTCTCTGTGGTATATTTTCACTGCAAAACAATAAGAAAGGCTGCAAATATCATCACAAATTTTGAGAAAAGCTGCAGCAAAATCAGTCATTTTGATCGCAAAAATAAAACAAATCGTGAAATCCTGGAGGGACTGTCTAATGTTTGGTAGACCTATATGCATACATAGTTGTTTGCATTCGAACATGTTCTCGCATTTTTGATCATTATTTAGCCTACTGTTGATTTTCAGTAATAGTAGTAATGGAAAATTTATATAATTAAATGGAGGTTGGAGTAGACTAACTTACCTGTTAAATATGCAAATTCAGGATTAATAGCTCCAGTCTAGGCTTCAAGTAGGCAGGCCATGGGGTCCTGCTCCACCTCTCAAATTGACACAATATGTAGGTCAGTGGTTCTTTAACTTTCCACAGAGTACCCCCTCAGAAAATATTAGCCTTTCCAAGTACCACAATTGTGTCTAGCATTGACATGCCTTGTGATGGGCATGGTGTTATAGACATACTGTAATGCTTAAGGGAAGACACTGCAGGCAAAAACATAGTTTTTTCAAGCAACTGTCAGTTTTTAGATTTTGGGCTTTTTGGCTTTTCATAAAGTGTTTTTTCAGACTAATGGAAGAAAACATCCAAAAGACACTTAGTATTTATTTTATAGCACTTTATCTATTTGTGTCAATAGATTTCAATTACAATACATATTTGTAAAAGCCATTTTCTCAAAATGAGGTTTTTCTCCAACACTGAGCCATAAATCTCCACTTCAGTAGCACGTACACACATCAAAGTTTACATATTTATTCCTGTCTATATTCAGAAAGTTTTTACAGAGGGATGTTCATAATATAATTTTTCTTGATTTAAATACAACATTTTATTCCCCCCAAATTGTGAAAATATATTGTTTTCTGGCTGTTCAAAGTATTTTCTGAATTATGGAGTGACAAAAAGAAATGCACAGAATTCTCGCTGTAAAAATATTTGACTCTAATATGTCAAAAAAAATTAAACAAGAATTTTGAAATTGACTTCATCCAGTGTTCAGATTTTTGTACTAGACATTTATGCAAATTATATTTAATATTTCAAATATATTTTACATTTGTCCAATACTATGGACAAAGGCCCATTGTGACATCTTGATTAATCCCTCTGCTTTACTTAAATGTGTCAGCTTAATTTATTTTAATAACACCTGTGCTTACTTCATGGCCACCTCTTTTTTTTAGATTGCTCACACATCAGACTTACTGACTAATGATCTATGAAGATGTCTCCTTCCTCTTCTTTCTTTATTTCTGTTCTTATCTCTGTGGGCAGTTTTTGAGTCCAGTGTTGATGTTAAGTTATAATGACCTCGTTACATTGTGATGCAATATGTTATTCCATTTGGAAAGATATTTAATTTACGCCACTACAGTTGCAGCTTGATGTTGTGCTGGTATTAATTTTTTTTTTGAAGGTATTAAAAAAGGTAGTAAAAGGTATTAAATTCAACTTAAGAAGTTCTTTATATACCCTGAATATACCCACGAAAAGATAATTCTGCAAATAACTGCAGCTGCAGATTTCAAATAGAGATGGCGACAAAGAGGCAAACCTCATGGACTTCAGCTTTTAAGACATAATTGATATCCTTTATAAACTGTTAATTGGTGATCTCTCTTTTTCAGATACAGGAGGAGGATTCTTGAAGCAGATTTTCCTCAAAGAGACAGAAAAATCTCATCTGGAAGGTTTGTGATTATTCAGTGTAACAAGTCTTCAAAAGGTGGTGTAACTCAATGTCAAAACTTTCTGCTATCCCAGCTTAATAGCATCACAGAGTCACAGAGATCATACTCTTAAGGGGATCAACATATGGCGTACTTTTAACGTGCATATTAACTAGGGCTGGACGATTATGGCCTAAAACCAAAACCTCAATTAATTGAACATTTTAATCTCGATTACGATAAAATGTAAATATGATTGACTATTAAAGGAGGGATTTTTTTTTCCTATTGAAAGAGCGATCTGACATAGCTCACTATCAGCAATTATTTTATCCATGTTCATAACATTTCTTACAGATTACTACTCAGTGTAAGAGATAAATAAGGATCAGATAAAGATAAATTAGCACAGTACCAGTACGAGTGATTGCGTGTGTGAATTAGTCATACCGTCTCTATATTATTGTGAAGCTGTTGTTTGTTATAGCCTAGTTTCTTCAAAAGTAGAAAAATATGCTATAATAAGTTTTGAGATTCTAAGCTACTTAAGTGATGAATCACAGGACAGCGCTGACAACTAGTTTTTGCGTACCTCTGTGCACACGATCTTCACAGCTACTGTTTATATGAGTGCTCGTGCCACATTGCAGCTGCGCGAACATGGTGGCTCGATATAATACACATCCGATCATCTAATCGCTTGAATGTCCAAACCATAAATCAATTACAACTGACAAAGTGTAGTGAATACGCAAGGCTCACCGCTCGCGTGCCATCACTATGTGTTGAACCGACGTTCACCTCCGGGTTTTGCTTTTATTCCACTGACTGGACGGGCTACATGTAGTCATGTGGCTACACACGCGGTAGTATGCTTTTAAGAGGGATGCTTTTAAGAGACGACCCGTTTGGACTACATCCCTCTAATTCCTGCAGTAATTACGTCACTTAAACAGTTTTTTGACTAACCTCCGCCCACAGGAATACACAAAAAAGGGACGTGGCCTTGTTGCGCTCCAATGGAGAAGAGGAAGAGCTGCATTTGTGTTTGTCGCCATGTCGTCGAAACGTTATTTTCATCTCAAGAGTCCAATCACCTTTGTTTGGGCTTCCCAGGGACGTTGTACTTGGAGATTAATGGTTACAATTTATTTTTAACTCGGTTCCCGAAAATTATAATCCACA
Source organism: Carassius carassius (assembly GCF_963082965.1). NCBI lineage: Eukaryota > Metazoa > Chordata > Actinopteri > Cypriniformes > Cyprinidae > Carassius > Carassius carassius. Next base: position 25,977,879 of record NC_081787.1, on the reverse strand, counting down.
TGTAAAACTATGTGTAGCACATTTTGCTGAGGACAGTGAGCTTCCTTAATCTCAATCAGTTTAATGCCGGATTCGCACAAAGATTATTCTTGAAAGATGGAGCAGTTCCCTCTTTGTCTCTTTGTATATGGACCACAACCGGTAAGTGTTATATTGCACATTGTAAACTCAAAGCTTCAAAAAAGCAGGAAAAAGGGAACTTTAAAATACACTTTCAGTTTTGTTTGTAAAGATAAGAGCAATACGTCAATTGAATCTGTAAAGGGTCTACTTTTATTTGTATACAGACTTGACATAACATCACTTTCTGCATTTATAAAATAAAGATCACAAACAAGGTGCGCTGTCTGTAGCCTTGGTCTGCAGTGATCTTCATTTAGAAACACGTCATTAAAATGAACTGTAAGTCAGTGAATACTCAACGAAGAGACATGAGATATATCCATAGGAAGCTTGCCATGTCTACTTTTAAACTAAGCAAGTGCTACAGAAAACAAATATTTTGTGATAAAGTAATCCATATGAAAACAACGCGATGTCCGTCTTTCACATCTCCCTTCATTATATCTAATGCGACCACACGCTGAATGCGCTATTGAGATTATAATGTTTCACTTGAAGCTCGCAGCTTGTAAACCCCCATACAGAAAACAAAGCAGCGAGACTGTTCAAGGGTTTTTTTCTTTTTACTGTTTGCTTCGCGCTGAGAGGAATAAGACCTAATTCACCCCAAGAAGATGTTCTGAGGATTTCCTCAGAAAAGCAATGAAGCGCTTTATTCAGCAGGGATCATGTGTAAAAAATATAAATGTAACAGATAAATTTAAATGTAACAAACAATGCTGTTCTTTCAATGTGTGTGTGTGTGTGTGTGTGTGTGTGTGTGTATATATATATATATATATATAGAAATAAAAACCTGAAAAAAATATTCTCAGCTCTTTTCACCATTAATAATAATAATTATGATAATAACAATAATAAATCTTTATTTTTATTTATTTTTTGTAGAAACTCAGAACGTTAAAAGGATTTCTGAAGGATTGTGTGACTGTAGTGATGATAGAAAAAATTCAGCTTTGAAAGTCAGCTTTGATTGTTCCTAAATAAACTGTTTATCTGCACTCGCAAGTGAATATTAAATTATTTTGTGGGATAATTAAATATATTCTTAATAAACTACAAACATAATATATACATTTTTTTCCCTTACATTCATTCTTGTAACTCTTCCCTCTCAGTCACATACCTGACTGAAAGGCTCATTATGCGGGCCTTTGTCTTCTCGGGTGTAAATCACAACATAATGCATGATAGTTCACGCCCTCTCAAATAGACCCTTTCTACACACAAAAATGTCTTTTAAATCAAAATTTAAATCAATATATTGTTTTCTGTGAGTGAGTAAACAAGATGATGTTCACATAATTTTGAAAGAAAAGTTCTAGGCTACAAGATCCAGTTCTCAAAAGTCCCGGGAACCAATGTTCTGTATGTGTTTTATGGGCTTATTCAAGTGATTTAACATTTTTAGTTTTCACTAACCACGCATAAATAGTTTTCTCAAAAATACAATCATGTACATACATGCTGCTCATACATGCAGTGTGTGACTGAGAGGGAAGAGTTACAAGAAAAAATGTGAGGACAAAATAAATGTATATATTTTATTGATGTATTGCTCTTATCGCTACGATCAAAACTGAAAGTTTAATTGAAGTTATTTTCAGGGTTATCAGGAGAAGATGCCTCAACACGCGTATATGTGTGAATTGACTCCAGAGGGTTAAAATATTGCTGTGTTAGTTTGAACATCTTGATCAGCTAAATGCAGGAACATTAGCACAACTAATGGTGTGAGTTTAGAGTGAGACTATTTTTTGAACAATGGCAAATGAGGACATTTTTGGAAAACTGAAAAAAAGGAAGTCTTTGGAAAACAGTTACATTAGGTATCACTTTTACATGATTTGAGTTGTAACCCAAGCTTTTCATGTTCCCCCAGTTCGGACTCGAGAGACTCTAGAGATTCCAAAGAGTCTCCTGCTAAAGGTGACATTGAGTCAGATGAGGCCACACTCATAAGAAGACAAAAACAGATCAATTATGGAAAAAACACTCTTGCATATGACAGATACATTAAAGAAGTTCCCAAGTGAGTGAGATTATAATTATTGTTTTAAACTAAATGTATTATACTGTTATGACCTCTTGTCTTCGATTTACAGGCTTATATAATCTAACTGTTAAAGTGTTGAACATTATTTGTAACCATTATTTTAGGCATATGAGACAGCCCGGTGTTCATCCAAAGACTCCAAACAAATTCAAGAAATACAGCCGACGGTCCTGGGACCAGCAGATTAAACTGTGGCGGGTCAGACTTCACACATGGGATCCTCCTGCAGAAGAGGGAAGCGATGTGCAGCAGATGTAAGCTTTTTGATTTCCAAATAAACTTAACCGCTGTCATTTTCTAAAGAAATTTTTTTTGTTTATGTATAGTTCAGCATAGTGACAACACAATGATTAATTGTTGTTTTAGTTTTATATATATATATATATATATATATATATATATATATATATATATATATATATATATATATATATATATATATTAGTTCATTTTAAATTATGTATTTCAATGTTCATTTAACTCCTGCTGTGATTGTAACAGAGAAGAGATTGACCTTGGTGAAATAATGGACTTCGAGTTCGATGTGGAGTATTCAGGGGATACGGAATACTCGTGTCCAACATCAAGTGGAGCATCACTGGCTTTGGCAGAGGTAATCTTCACAATTTTAACCACATTCCAAGTAAAATCAGTCCCACCAGCATTTCAGAATATTTTTTTAATTAAATTTTTTTTTAGAATGACTGATTTTTGTGGTGGTAATTTCCAGAATTTGGTCAATTACATTTACCATATTGTGTGTTAGGCTACATTTATTTTGTGTACACAGCTTTTGACAACTTTTAAAAAAGATATTTGAACCTTTTTTATTTTTAAGAACTTTTTTTTGTTCATGTAAGTTTTTTTTTATGTTGAAATACTACAGAAATGTAATACAAAGAAAAATGCATTTGCACTGTATAAATTAAATATACACTGATTCATAGTAAAACTACAAATGTTATTCAATCAATAGCAAGTTCCATTGAGTATATATATATTTTTTTATTTAATTAGTTATTGACATACGGCAAGTAGGCGTGTTATGCTGCCATCCAGTTCCAATTATTGTGCTTATTTTATTTTAGCATCCATGTCCTGTGTTTTTTGTCATACATGAATGTTTCTTTATCACACTAATTTACTCAGTAACTTGAGTACTCTGCTTTTTGCCATTCATTTGGAAATATACTCATGAAAAACTGGAGGGACTAATATTTTGTTTATTTAAGAGGTTCTTGTCTGTCAACCTTGATGCTTCTGAGTCACAGTGTGCCTTTTTGCTAGAACTGCTCAAAGATCCTGTAATAAACTTTCACAATTTTAGTTTACAAAAGTTAATAAAATCTAATTGCTGGTGTTAAATATTACGGCATTGTGATTTCCAAACATTCATAGAATCTCTACACTCCCAGTTGAGAGGTGCTCTGGTGGGCTAGCGGATTAAATATATGCAATCAGACCATTTGAAGTCTGGGTAAAACAGGTCTTGGAATGAAGATTTGCTTAAAAACACGATAAGGTATAAGCATCACTGGAAAAAGTAATTGTTTCTGGTGGGTGTTGTACAATTGTTTTGTACAGTACATCTACAGTGTGATAATTGACTAGGGATGGGCATTAATACTCTGAAATGACATTTAACATTTTGGAATTTTTGTCAGTTATTTATTTATATCACAACTTTGTCATCTTGTGTTGCAGGACTCATTTACAGGAACCCCTAAAAAGATAATGAAAATTGAGGATACTGAAATGTCTTGAGGAATTACACTAAGATCCAAGGCTCTATGAGAGAACTCCTGAGCAGCTGAATTGTGTTGATACACTGTTTGCTTTACTGTTTTGAGTGTTATTGTGAAATGCTTTCAACAGGCATTTTTGTAATAGCACATGTTTTGACGGCTTCTTAAAGAGAAGTTATTTTAAATGGGTTTTTTCAGTATCTCTGAATTCAACATGTTCTTTCCACTTTTCCATTTTGGGTCATTTAAAAATTACAAAATTTACATTTTCTTTTGCAATTTCCTCTTCTGGTAATCCATTTAGTACTCAGTGGACATTCTCTTGTATTAAGCAGTTTTTTGGATCTCAGAGAGGGTTCACAACAAATTTCCAATGTTTGGTTTTAAGCTTGCTTTTATTTTTTATTTTATTTTTTTTTATTTTTTTTTTTAAATAAGAATCTTTTGAATGTGTATATATATATATATATATATATATAAAAATGGAATGACCAAATAGTCTATTTGTCTATTTTGTGTATTACTGAAGATGCCAAACTTTCAAGACCTTGGAATGAAAAAAAATAATCCTCTTAAATTCCCAAAAGTCCAATACAAAAAGTTAAATACAATAAATGTTTAAAATCTAATGTACACTAGAGTTTGGAATAAGGAAATAATAAGGACTTTTACTTTTTAATGTTACATTGAAGCTCAGTTTTCTCTTCAGTGATGCAAATTACTTTCTCATTAGCCATATTTCCACTGTCGGGCCTGTGCGAGCCAGGGCTTAAAGCGGGCCGGGCGGGGCACCGAGGCCAGAATAGCGCAGGGTTTCCACCAGTGATGCGCGGGTCAATGTATTAAAAACCCGCACCCGACCGACGTTTTCAACTAACTCGGACCGCAAAAAAATAAAATATTGTACCCGACCCGCTTCCTGATCCGCATTTTTAAAAAGCAGTAAATGCTCATCGTAGCGTCATTGGGCCATAGGAGTAGACAAAACTAACTAGGCAAAAAAAAAAAAAAACTTTATATATTATAATTTTGTTAAGAATTATAAAAAATCGTCAGTAAGCTCATAATTTGTACTAAAATGGTCTAGTCTGCTTATGTTTATATATATTTATTATATATATATATATATATAGATAGATATATATATGGATATATTATATAGATATATATGGATATATTATATAGATATATATATGGATATATTATATGGATATATTATATAGATATATATATATATTATCTTAATTATTGTTAATACAATTCATGGAAAGGTTGCAAATAAATATTGCAAAACAAATAAAATATGCTAATGTATCAGCATATATTAAAACTAAAAATATATCATTAATAGCTATAAAATAAACAAATAAGCTGATATAAATGAAGGGTTGCAGAAATTGGTATCCTACAGTCCTGATTAAAATCAGCAAACATAATCTAATGCTTCATATATCCTCCATAACTTTAAATGTGCAGCGTTTGAATTCTAGTGGTGACAATGCGAACTGCAACCAATTGCTCAGTTCCCCGCTCATCATGATCACACCCTTTAGAGAAGCTATGGTGGCCGACACAAGATGTCGTTGGTAAAGACAGCAGAGAGTAAATGAGATCTCTTTACAAATGTAAATTAAGGAATTATATTTATTTGATCAATAAATAAATCGATGTTATTGTAAATGTTAATGTACTTGTTATTCACAAAGTGACGAAACGCACTATGTAGATGTAACCCAGGTTAAAATATGTCAAAATATATATTAAATGTTTGTATATTGGTTTTGCTGTCCCTGTCCCTTTAAATTGCCTGTGTGGAGTAGTGCCAGTCAATTGACTGTGCTTAGCCAATCACGCAATTGAGCACAGGTGTTTAATCAGACTGTGGCGTCTTCCTCACTCAGAGGTGTGGGGAAGCCGATCGACAGTTGTGGACAGGTCTGTGTCATACAAACTATTCACTCTTGTGCTCAATTCATGCTTTTAAGTTAAGCATATCATTGTAACTTTTAGAACAACTTAACTGGCTGCAGGGAATTCGTCACCGCCATCAGGTTATGTTACATAGAGGAACTGGTGAGTAATCTGAACGAACGAATGAACCACTTGCTAGAGGCTAACATATTAAGTTAGCAGAGCTGAACATTAGCATTAGCATTAACATTGGCTGCTCTAGTTGATTCCTTTTATGCTGTTGTGAAGTCTGCCACTGTTTTTGTTTTATAAATATATTTGTTTGCACTAAGTGTGTTTACATGTATTATGAAAAATAGATTACAGTACTGTTGGATTAATTATTTGAACTTTGTGCAGGCAATATAACTTTAATGTTGCACTTTTGACTATGTTGTCAGGCACTTAATGTTTATTATTTGTAGCTTGTACATTTAATGATTTTGTAATGATTTAGAATTGTGTACACATGGAAGTGATATTTGAGTGTGGAATTGGCTAAAGTTTAATGCAAACTTAGTTCCAAATTAGCCTTGTTATTTACTGGTCCTGTTGTTGCACCACAGGCCAGGTTCTCTCTCTCTCTCTCTCTCTCTCTCTCTCTGTCTCTGTCTCTGTCTCTGTGTGTGTGTGTGTGTCTAGAGATGAATGATGGCGAGCTGAATTACTATGGCTAGGAGCCTAACATCTGAGCAGCATCTACTGAACAGCCATCCTAGTGGTCTGGTAGGAAGGTTGTCTGCAGCCTGTCCCCAACACACGTCTCCATAGACTAGCGCTTCCGTCCCACATGCACATCCTTTCCCTGGACAATAATCAATGGACTTATTAATATAAAACTCTTGTGGGTTGTCGTGTTAGTCTTCAAGAAACCAAACATCGCTGGGACAGTTTTTTTCTTTTTGTTCTTGTGTGTGGTATTTGCTGTAATTTCTGTTGTCATATCTTACTTGAACAATAACTTCAAAGTGCACTTGATTATAATGTTTAACTGCAGTCTGTAAATATTGTTTTTTCCTTCATTATTTCTGGTTGTAAATAATTTTGTTTAATCACTTTTCAATACATGGTACCTTCACCAAATTTAAAATCATGTTTCTGTATTACTGACCACCAGCTCCTGTAGCCGAAATTAGATTTCTGTGATTTAACTAGCCTATATTGTTTATTTCCATAGCTACCTATTCAACTTATTATAGCTAATTTTAATTACATAATATTGGCTAACGGAGACCCGTTACATAGAGCAGTTTGCCTTTAGGGAAACAAGGCGCCAGCGTTCTGTGACGTAGGAACCTATGCTTAGAAGCGTATGTCTGTCATAGACCGTCATACAAACAACATCTAAAGCGTAGAACAACAAAAAAACAAGTAAAACAAACGAAAACCTGCTGAGTTTACATGGAGCTCGCAACATGGCCGCCATGCTCGGTGCCATCTTAATTTGACAATTTGTCCATGACACAAATTGTCACATCTATCCTGTTTAACTCCTGGAGGACAACTACCTAAAATGCCTTGTGTTGCTCAACTTGTCTCTATAAATGATACACAATATTTTTCTGATTGGGATGACTGGATTGAGTTATCAGAGATAATTGCACGGTTATGGGTTGGGTTAAAGGGGGCTATATGTTTCAATACTCGAAACATGATCAGCAACGCAGGTCATCATATAACGTTAATTAAAAAAAAGACACCCGACGACAAATTTCTGAACTTTTAAAAGGAAAACAGCCAAGCAAACAAAACTACATGAATGTTTATGTGCACGGTTTCATTTTATTTTTAACATGATTCTCAATTATTTAGATTTGCGATTTTATAATATTTGTACAGTCTTTAAACTTTTATTTCAATGTCGTAATTAGCTATTCATTTAATTTTATGCTTGGACCGATTTGTTACGTGACCGTATTAATGAAAATTTCTTAAGGATCAACATCATGTGATAGCACACTTCTCATTCTCTTGATGAGCTTCAAGAGGTAGTCACCTGAAATGGTCTTCCAACAGTTTTGAAGGAGTTCCCAGAGATGCTTAGCACTTGTTGGCCCTTTTGCCTTCACTCTGCGGTCCAGCTCACCCCAAACCGTCTCGATTGGGTTCAGGTCCGGTGACTGTGGAGGCAAGGTCATCTGGCGCAGCACCCAATCACTCTCCTCCTTGGTCAAATAGCCCTTACACAGCCTGGAGGTGTGTTTGGGGTCATTGTCCTGTTGAAAAATAAATGGTCCAACTAAACGCAAACCGGATGGAATAGCATGCCGCTGCAAGATGCTGTGGTAGCCATGCTGGTTCAGTATGCCTTCAATTTTGAATAAATCCCCAACAGTGTCACCAGCAAAGCACCCCCACACCATCACACCTCCTCCTCCATGCTTCACGGTGGGAACCAGGCATGTAGAATTCATCCGTTCACCTTTTCTGCGTCGCACAAAGACACGGTGGTTGGAACCAAAGATCTCAAATTTGGACTCATCAGACCAAAGCAGATTTCCACTGGTCTAATGTCCATTCCTTGTGTTCTTTAGCCCAAACAAGTCTCTTCTGCTTGTTGCCTTTCTTTAGCAGTGTTTTTTTCTAGCAGATATTCTACCACGAAGGCCTGATTCACACAGTCTCCTCTTAACAGTTGTTCTAGAGATGTGTCTGCTGCTAGAACTCCGTGTGCCATTGACCTGGACTCTAATCTGAGCTGCTGTTAACCTGCGATTTCTGAGGCTGGTGACTCGGATGAACTTATCCTCCGCAGCAGAGGTGACTCTTGGTCTTCCTTTCCTGGGGCGGTCCGCATGTGAGCCAGTTTCTTTGTAGCGCTTGATTGTTTTTGTGACTGCACTTGGGGACACTTTCAAAGTTTTCCCAATTTTTCGGACTGACTGACCTTCATTTCTTAAAGTAATGATGGCCACTCGTTTTCCTGTACTTAGCTGTTTTTTTCTTGCCATAATACAAATTCTAACAGTCTATTCAGTAGGACTATCACCTGTGTATCCACCTGACTTCTGCACAACACAACTGATGGTCCCAACCCCATTTATAAGGCAAGAAAACACACTTTATTAAACCTGACAGGGCACACCTGTGAAGTGAAAACCATTTCAGGTGACTACCTCTTGAAGCTCATCAAGAGAATGCGTGCAAAGCAGTAATCAAAGCAAAAGGTGGCTACTTTGAAGAACCTCCAATATGACATATTTTCAGTTGTTTCACAATTTTTTATGTAGTATATAATTCCACATTCCAAACTGTTCTGGTCTGTAATGTGTGTGTGTGTGTATATATGTATATATATATATACACACACACACACACACACACACATACATATATATATATATATATATATATATATATATATATACATACAGTCGTGGCCAAAAGTTTCGAGAATTACATAAATATTGGAAATTGGAAAAGTTGCTGCTAAAGTTTTTATAATAGCAATTTGCATATACTCCAGAATGTTATGAAGAGTGATCAGATGAATTGCATAGTCCTTCTTTGCCGTGAAAATTAACGTAATCCCAAAAAAACCTTTCCACTGCATTTCATTGCTGTCATTAAAGGACCTGCTGAGATCATTTCAGTAATCGTCTTGTTAACTCAGGTGAGAATGTTGACGAGCACAAGGCTGGAGATCATTATGTCAGGCTGATTGGGTTAGAATGGCAGACTTGACATGTTAAAAGGAGGTTGATGCTTGAAATCATTGTTCTTCCATTGTTAACCATGGTGACCAGCAAAGAAATGCGTGCAGCCATCATTCCATTGCATAAAAATGGCTTTACAGGCAAGGATATTGTGGCTACTAATATTGCACCTAAATCAACAATTTATAGGATCATCAAGAACTTCAAGGAAAGAGGTTCAATTCTTGTAAAGAAGGCTTCAGGGCGTCCAAGAAAGTCCAGCAAGCGCCAGGATCATCTCCTAAAGAGGATTCAGCTGCGGGATCAGAGTGCCACCAGTGCAGAGCTTGCTCAGGAATGGCAGCAGGCAGGTGTGAGCCCATCAGCACGCACAGTGAGGCGAAGACTTTTGGAAGATGGCCTGGTGTCAAGAATGGCAGCAAAGAAGCCACTTCTCTCCAAAAAAAACATCAGGGACAGATTGATCTTCTGCAAAAAGTATAGGGAATGGACTGCTGAGGACTGGGGCAAAGTCATATTCTCCGATGAAGCCCCTTTCCGATTGTTTGGGGCATCTGGAAAAAGGCTTGTCCGGAGAAGAAAAGGTGAGCGCTACCATCAGTCCTGTGTCATGCCAACAGTAAAGCATCCTGACACCATTCATGTGTGGGGTTGCTTCTCAACCAAGGGAGTGGGCTCACTCACAATTCTGCCCAAAAACACAGCCATGAATAAAGAATGGTACCAAAACACCCTCCAACAGCAACTTCTTCCAACAATCCAACAACAGTTAGGTGAAGAACAATGCATTTTCCAGCACGATGGAGCACCGTGCCATAAGGCAAAAGTGATAACTAAGTGGCTCGGGGACCAGAATGTTGAAATTTTGGGTCCATGGCCTGGAAACTCCCCAGATCTTAATCCCATTGAGAACTTGTGGTCAATCCTCAAGAGGTGGGTGGACAAACAAAAACCCACTAATTCTGACAAACTCCAAGAAGTGATTATGAAAGAATGGGTTGTTATCAGTCAGGATTTGGCCCAGAAGTTGATTGAGAGCATGCCCAGTCGAATTGCAGAGGTCCTGTAAGAGAAGGGCCAACACTGCAAATACTGACTCTTTGCATAAATGTCATGTAATTGTCGATAAAAGCCTTTGAAACGTATGAAGTGCTTGTAATTATATTTCAGTACATCACAGAAACAACTGAAACAAAGATCTAAAAGCAGTTTCGCAGCAAACTTTTTGAAAACTAATATTTATGTAATTCTCAAAACTTTTGGCCACGACTGTGTGTGTGTGTGTATATATATATATATATATATATATATATATATGTATGTTCATCCACAATATATATTTTACTTTAACATTTAATAATAATAATATTGTTATTATTTATTTACAAATGTAAATAATTAGGAAATGATGCTCATGATTGGATTAGTCCACTATTATGAGCTCCATTAAGTTCAATGTCTCCAACTCTGATACATGTTACTTTAGTGATATTATGCTGAGGAGGGTTTCTCTTTAGGATGTGACAATAAATAATTTTCTCTTGTCAAAACATATTTGCATCCTTAATGAAAACATTGACTGCATTTATAGTGTTAAGCACAAAACAACATCTTCCAGATTACAATGTCTGGTAGAAAATCACTAGTGCCTTACAGAAATGTATGGCTATACAGTAGCATATGTGTAACCAGGTGGAGAGTTGTTTCGAAACATTCAAATGTGTTTTCTTTACACCCTGGTTTGAGTGTACTGCGCATAGATTGGTTTTCATGTCTTTCTCATCTGTTGCCATAAAGTTACACTGGCCCTTTAAGAAACGCGGCTGCATGAGTCTCGTGAAGTGACGCGAGAGCTACTAATGAGCAGCGCGAGTTATCATGGCAGGGTGAATGTTCCGGAGAAGGCGTTGGGAGGCAGTCTTCCGTTCGGCCTGCAGACGCGGAAGGTGTGGGTTCGGTTGCTGAGGAGCTTTCAGAGGAGCGAAAGTGCGCCATTGAGATCGGGATACGCGTTTGTTGGCTGGTTTGGGGTAGGAGTTTGAAATTGAGTATACGAGTAAAAGTAGCGAATAGTTAACAGTTAGTTGTTCTAGTAGTGGAATTGGGTGTTGTGGGGAACACTGTGCAGGACTATAAACCGACGGCCTGTATAGGTCCGGAACAGTAGTCCTGCCGGATTCCTTACAAACTCAAAAGAATGGCAGGGAGGGAGACAGATGATAATAACAGTATGGAGTATAGTGGGGAAGAGGGAAATTATGTAGATGAGGGGGGAGGAAAAGGGTGGAAAGAGGTGGTAAGAAGGAGAGAGAGTAGGGACGAAAATAGGTTTAAGAGAAAGAAAAATACAGTTAGCGTAAGCGAAGCAGAAAGTGAAGGAGGAGAAAGTGAGGAAAATAATTCAAGGGCAGGAATGCCTAATGTAGTGGTAAGATTTGAGGAAGAGGGGGGAGTAAAGAAAATTGATCCATTGAAGTTAACAAAAATTATTCGAGGACAAGTGGGAGAAGTAAAGTTTGCAAAAGTCTTAGGAGATGGAAACTTGCTAATAGGGTGTAGTAATGAAGTACAGGTGATAAAAGCAAAGAAGATGACTAACATTGGAAAAATCAAAGTGATTAAGGTTGTAAGAGTTGGAGAAAAAAGGATCAATGATAGTAAAGGGGTGATATCTGGAGTTCCTCTAAATGTCAGTATGAGGGAGCTAATGGAGAACCTGAAAGTGAGGGATGGATCAGTTAAAAGTGTGAAAAGGATGACACGAGGAGTAGAGAAAATTGAGACGGAAACTGTTTTGGTAGAGTTTGGAAAAAAGGAGATCCCAAAGGAGGTTTACTGTGGTTTTGTGAGGTATAATGTAAGGGAATACGTACCAAAACCCATGAGATGTTTTAATTGCCAGGAGTTTGGACATGTTGCCAAAGTGTGCAAAGGAAAGAGGAAATGTGCTAGATGTGGGGGGGATCATGAATATGGAAAATGTGGAGAGGGAGTGAATCCCAAATGTAGTAACTGTGGAGGTAATCACAGTCTGGCATTTTGGGGATGTGAGGTGTTGAAGAAAGAGGTGGAGGTACAGCAAATTAGAGTAAAGGAAAAAGTATCATATGCTGAGGCAGTTAAGATGGCAGGAGAGAATAAGAAGCATAAGGAGGAAGGAGGTAGCAAAGAGCAAGTGGTGAGGAGAAAACAGCAGGATGAGAAGAAGAATTGGGTAAAGAAGAAGTTGGTGACATTCATTGCAGGAGTGATAAATGCAACAAATGAGATAAAATCTAAAACTGAACGGATTCAGGTCATAGTAAAAGCTGCAGTGCATAATTTGGATGTGATAGGATTAAGGTGGGAGGAAGTGAGAGATGAACTTAGTATACAGTCAAGTCAAGAGTCAGCATGTGAAGGTTGATAGTTTTAATGCTAATAATTTTAATTCTACAGTGGAATGCTAGAAGATTGATAGCTAATGGGCAAGATTTCAAACAATTTATAGTTAGTAGGGAGGAAAAACCAGACATAGTGTGTATCCAAGAATCCTGGTTAAAACCAAACTTGGATTTTGTTTTACATGGGTATGTAACAGTGAGGCGAGATAGGATAGAGGGGGCAGGCGGGGGATGTATTACTTTTATAAAACAGGGCATTCCTTATAGGGTTTTAGGGATAGTGTTACGCCTGCTTGTTTACCCCTACTGGCTCTGCTACACAGTGCAGATGTTAGTTGGGCAACAGGTGTATTCCATCCCTAATTAACTCACCATAGGTATAAAGACCTGTGACTTGGAGTGAGAGGTCTGATTTCTCTCACTTCTTATAAGGGCCCGAGCACCGATGGTATGAGGACCCTCTTGGAATTGCTCCGTTTATTATTATTATTATTATTATTATTATTAGGGCCCGAGCACCGATGGTGTGAAGACCCTCTTGGAATTGCTCCGTTTATTATTATTATTATTATTATTATTATTCTCTAAGATGAATCGCATTTTTGAGAGCCTAAACATGCTCAAAGTCATGAAACTTTGCACACACCTCAGAACTGGAGAAAATGTACGTCTGATATGGGTTTCAGAAGTGGGTGTGGCAAAATGGCTAGACAGCGCCACCTATACACGTTCAACGGTGTGCGCCTCGAGCTACGTTTCACGTACATGTATGAAAATCGGTATACACATGTATCTCTCCAATACCTACAAAAAAGTCTCTTGGAGCAAAATCCGAAACCCAACAGGAAGTCGGTTATTTTTAATTTTATGAGCAAATTTTGTGTCATTTTTGTCATTTCCATGCGTTGTATTTTAACGAACTCCTCCTAGAGATTAATTCAGATCAACACCAAAGTTGGTATGCCTAATCTAAAGGCCTTTGCGATGTTAAATTGCGAAGATTTTGAGTTTTCGTTAAAGGGCGTGTCCGTGGCGGCCTGGCGAATTTCGATGATTCGCCATGAAAAATGAAGTTGCTATAACTCTGACATACAATGTCCAATGTGCCCAAAACATCACATGTTTAATAAGACTCCTGACCTGAACATATTTACATGCCCATATTCAGTTATAGTCATAGCGCCACCTATAGGCAACAGGAAGTGACATATTTTACACTGCGACTAACTACTCCTAGAAATTTTTTGACATCAATGTCTTTTTGATGGTCAGTCTAATTTAAAGGCCTGTGCGATGTTAAATTGTGAAGATCTTGAGTTTTCATTAAAAGGCGTGTCCATGGCGCCATGACGAAGTTCGATGTCTCGCCAAAGGAATAAAATGTTATAACTCAGGCATAAAATGTCCGATCTTCCCCAAACTTCACATGTGTGATAAGAGTCCTTGCCTGAACACATCTGTAGGCCAATATTCCATCGGGTGTGGCAAAATGGCTCGATAGCGCCACCTATACACTTTCAACATAGCGCGCCTCGAGCTCCGTTTCAAGTACATGTACAAAAATCGGTACACACATGTAACACACCAGTATATACAAAAAAGTCTCTTGGTACGAAATCCTAATCCCAACAAGAAGTCGGTTATTTTGAAATTTCCCTGCAAAATTGGCGTTGTTTTTGCCATTTTCAGGGGTTGTACTTTAACGAACTCCTCCTAGAGATTTATTCAGATGAACACCAAACTTGGTCAGTGTAATCTAAAGCCATTTGCGATGTTAAATTGCAAAGATTTTGAGGTTTCGTTAAAGGGCGTGTCCGTGGCGGCCTGGCGAATTTCGATGTTTCGCCATGAAAAAGGAAGTTGCTGTAACTCAGACATACAATGTCCAATCTGCCCCAAACTTCACATGTTGGATAAGACTCTTGACCTGAACAGATCTACATGCCAATATTCAGTTATAGTCATAGCGCCACCTATTGGCAACAGGAAGTGAAATATTTTACACTGCGACAAACTACTCCTAGAAATTTTATGACATCAATGTTATTTTTGTGGTCAGTCTAATCTAAAGACCTGTGTGATGTTTAGTTGTAAAGATCTTGAGTTTTCGTTAAAAGGCGTGTCCATGGCGCCGTGACAAAGTTCGATGTGTCGCCACAGCAAGAGAAGTTGTTGTAACTCAGGCATAAAATGTTCAATCTTCCCCAGACTCCGCATGATCGATAAGAGTCCTGGCCTGAACACATCTGAAGGCCAATATTCCATTATAATGATAGCGCCACCTGCTGGCAACAGAAAGATTGGCACATATATGGAATAAACATTGATATATTCCACTTATATTTATGAGTTTAAATGCATATTTCTCACCGTTCACCTATTTACTAAAGCCACTCGCTGCCGGTGAGCCCGGGTGCGAGGGCCCGTTCATCGCTGCTTGCAGCTTTAATTAGGGCCCGAGCACCGATGGTGTGAGGACCCTCTTGGAATTGCTCCGTTTATTATTATTATTATTATTGTTATTATTATTCTCCAGGATGAATCGCATTTTTGAGGGCCTAAACATACTCAAAAAGTCATGAAATTTTGCACACACCTCAGAACCGGCGAAAATGTACATCTGATATGGGTTTCAGAAGTGGGTGTGGCAAAATGGCTCGACAGCGCCACCTATACATGTTCAACGGTGTGCGCCTCGAGCTATGTTTCACGTACATGTATGAAAATCGGTACACACATGTAACTCTCCAATACCTACAAAAAAGTCTCTTAGAGCAAAATTCTAAACCCAACAGGAAGTCGGTTATTTTTAATATTATGAGCAAATTTTGTGTAATTTTTGCCATTTCCATGAGTTGTATTTTAACGAACTCCTCCTAGAAACTTATTCAGATCAACACCAAATTTGGTATGCCTAATCTAAAGGCCTTTGCGATGTTAAATTGCGAAGATTTTGAGTTTTCGTTAAAGGGCGTGTCCGTGGCGGCCTGGCGAATTTCGATGATTCGCCATGAAAAATGAAGTTGCTATAACTCAGACATAAAATGTCCAATGTGCCCAAAACTTCACATGTTTAATAAGACTCCTGACCTGAACATATTTACATGCCCATATTCAGTTATAGTCATAGCGCCACCCATAGGCAACTGGAAGTGACATATTTTACACTTCGACAGACTACTCCTAGAAATTTTTTGACATCAATGTCTTTTTTATGGTCAGTCTAATCTAAAGGCCTGTGCAATGTTAAATTGTGAAGATCTTGAGTTTTCGTTAAGGGGCGTGTCCATGGCGCCGTGACAAAATTCAAAGTCTTGCCATGGGAATAAAAGATGTTATAACTCAGGCATAAAATGTCCGATCTTCCCCAAACTTCACATGTGTAATAAAAGTCCTGGCCTGAACAGATTTGAAGGCCAATATTCCATCGGGTGTGGCAAAATGGCTCGATAGCGCCACCTATACACTTTCAACGGAGTGCACCTCGAGCTATGTTTCATGTACATGTACAAAAATTGGTACACACATGTAACACACCAATACCTACAAAAAAGTCTCTTGGTACGAAATCCTAATCCCAACAGGAAGTCGGTCATTTGAATTTTCCCTGCAAAATTGGTGTTGTTTTTGCCATTTTCAGGGGTTGTACTTTAACGAACTCCTCCTAGAGATTTATTCAGATGAACACCAAACTTGGTCAGTGTAATCTAAAGCCATTTGCGATGTTAAATTGCGAAGGAATTGAGGTTTCGTTAAAGGGCGTGTCCATGGTGGCCTGACAAATTTCGAGGTTTCGCCATGAAAAAGGAAGTTGCTGCAACTCAGACATACAATGTCCAATCTGCCCCAAACTTCACATGTTGGATAAGACTCTTGACCTGAACAGATCTACATGCCAATATTCAGTTATAGTCATAGCGCCACCTATAGGCAACAGGAAGTGACATATTTTACACTGCGACTAATACTCCTAGAAATTTTATGACATCAATGTCTTTTTTGTGGTCAGTCTAATCTAAAGGCCTGTGCGATGTTAAATTGTGAAGATCTTGAGTTTTCATTAAAAGGCGTGTCCATGGCGCCATGACGAAGTTCGATGTCTCGCCAAGGGAATAAAATATGTTATAACTCAGGCATAAAATGTCCGATCTTCCCCAAACTTCACATGTGTGATAAGAGTCCTGGCCTGAACACATCTGTAGGCCAATATTCCATTGGGTGTGGCAAAATGGCTCGATAGCGCCACCTATACATTTTCACCAGAGTGCATATACACTTTTAACGGAGTGCGCCTCAAGCTATGTTTCACGTACATGTACAAAAATCGGTACACACATGTAACACACCAATATCTACGAAAAAGTCTCTTGGTACAAAATCCGAATCCAAACAGGAAGTCAGTTATTTAGAATTTTCTCTGCAAAATTGGTGTTGTTTTTGGCATTTTCAGGGGTTGTACTTTAACGAACTCCTCCTAGAGATTTATTCAAATCAACATCAAACTTGGTCAGTTAAATCTAAAGGCCTTTGCGAAGGTAAATTGGGAAGATCTTGAGGTTTCGTTAAAGGGAGTGTCCATGGCGGCCTGACAAATTTCGATGTTTCGCCATGAAAAAGGAAGTTGCTGTAGCTCAGACATACAATGTCCAATCTGCCCCAAACTTTGAATGTTAGATAAGACTTCTGCCCTTAACAGATCTACATGCCCATATTCAATTATAGTCATAGCGCCACCTGCTGGCAACAGGAAGTGACATATTTTACGCTGAGACAAACTACTCCTACAGATTTTTTGACATTAATGTATTTTTGTGGTCAGTCTAATCTAAAGGCCTGTGTAATGTTAAATTGTGGCAATCTTGAGTTTTTGTTAAAGAGCGTGTCCATGGCAAAAATGACAAAATTTGATGTCTCGCCACAGCAAGAGAAGTTGTTGTAACTCGGGCATAAAATGTTTGATCTTCCCCAAACTTCACATGTTCGATAAGAGTGCAGCCCTGAACACATCCGAAGGCCAATATTCC
The DNA here is from genome assembly GCF_963082965.1 of Carassius carassius. Taxonomy (NCBI): domain Eukaryota; kingdom Metazoa; phylum Chordata; class Actinopteri; order Cypriniformes; family Cyprinidae; genus Carassius; species Carassius carassius. The sequence continues at coordinate 25,959,942 of NC_081787.1, read as the reverse complement.
ATTATAGTGATAGCGCCACCTGCTGGCAACAGGAAGATTTGCACATATATGGAATAAACATTGATATATTCTACTTATATTTATGAGTTTAAACGCATATTTCTCACCGTTCACCTATTTACTAGAGCCACTCGCTGCCGGTGAGCACGGGTGCGAGGGCCCGTTCATCGCTGCTTGCAGCTTTAAATAGGGCCCGAGCACCGATGGTGTGAGGACCCTCTTGGAATTGCTCAGTTTATTATTATTATTATTATTATTATTATTATTCTCTAAGATGAATCGCATTTTTGAGAGCCTAAACATGCTCGAAAAGTCATGAAACTTTGCACACACCTCAGAACTGGCGAAAATTTACGTCTGATATGGGTTTCAGAAGTGGGTGTGGCAAAATGGCTCGACAGCGCCACCTATACACGTTCAACGGTGTGCGCCTCGAGCTACGTTTCACGTACATGTATGAAAATTTGTATACACATGTATCTCTCCAATACCTACAAAAAAGTCTCTTGGAGCAAAATCCGAAACCCAACAGGAAGTCGGTTATTTTTAATTTTATGAGCAAATTTTGTGTCATTTTTGTCATTTCCATGCGTTGTATTTTAACGAACTCCTCCTAGAGATTAATTCAGATCAACACCAAAGTTGGTATGCCTAATCTAAAGGCCTTTGCGATGTTAAATTGCGAAGATTTTGAGTTTTTGTTAAAGGGCGTGTCCGTGGCGGCCTGGCGAATTTCGATGATTTGCCATGAAAAATGAAGTTGCTATAACTCAGACATACAATGTCCAATGTGTCCAAAACTTCACATGTTTAATAAGACTCCTGACCTGAACAGATTTACTTGCCCATATTCAGTTATAGTCATAGCGCCACCTATAGGCAACAGGAAGTGACATATTTTACACTGCGACTAACTACTCCTAGAAATTTTATGACATCAATGTCTTTTTTGTGGTCAGTCTAATCTAAAGGCCTGTGCGATGTTAAATTGTGAAGATCTTGAGTTTTCGTTAAAAGGCGTGTCCATGGCGCCATGACGAAGTTCGATGTCTCGCCAAGGGAATAAAATATGTTATAACTCAGGCATAAAATGTCCGATCTTCCCCAAACTTCACATGTGTGATAAGAGTCCTGGCCTGAACACATCTGTAGGCCAATATTCCATCGGGTGTGGCAAAATGGCTCGATAGCGCCACCTATACACTTTCAACTGAGTGCATATACACTTTTAACGGAGTGCGCCTCAAGCTATGTTTCACGTACATGTACAAAAATCGGAACACACATGTAACACACCAATATCTACGAAAAAGTCTCTTGGTACGAAATCCGAATCCAAACAGGAAGTCAGTTATTTAGAATGTTCTCTGCAAAATTGGTGTTGTTTTTGCCATTTTCAGGTGTTGTACTTTAACGAACTCCTCCTAGAGATTTATTCAGATCAACATCAAACTTGGTCAGTTAAATCTAAAGGCCTTTGCGAAGTTAAATTGGTAAGATCTTGAGATTTCGTTAAAGGGCGTGTCCATGGCAGCCTGACAAATTTCAATGTTTCGCCATGAAAAAGGAAGCTGCTGTAACTCAGACATACAATGTCCAATCTGCCCTAAACTTCGCATGTTAGATAAGACTTCTGCCCTTAACAGATCCGCATGCCCATATTCACTTATAGTCATAGCACCAACTGCTGGCAACAGGAAGTGGCATATTTTACGCTGTGACAAAATACTCCTAGAAATCTTTTGACATTAATGTATTTTTTGTGGTCAGTCTAATCTTAAGGCCTGTGCAATGTTAAATTATGGAGATCTTGAGTTTTTGTTAAAGGGTGTGTCCATGGCACCATGACAAAATTTGATGTCTCGCCACAGGAAAAGAAGTTGTTGTAACTCAGGCATAAAATGTCCGATCTTCCCCAAACTTCACATTTGTGATAAGAGTCCTGGCCTGAACACATCTGAAGGCCAATATTCCATTATAATGATAGCGCCACCTGCTGGCAACAGGAAGACTGGCACATATAAATGATTTTGACATATTCCACTTATTTACGACTTTAAATGCATATATCTCGCCGTTCGCCAATTTACTAAAGCCTCTCGCTGGCGGTGAGCCCGGGTGCGAGGGCCCGTTCATCGCTGCTTGCAGCTTTAATTTCCTTTGTGTCTTTGTTTTCCATATTTATTTCTAGTGTCAGATATTGTTTATTTAGTAACCACACGTGTGTTTTTTCCCCTAGACGTCGTTTTCTTTTGATTGTTTAATACTGGTTTTGCTTGATTTGTTAATAAATTTTTTTTGTTAAAGCATTTGGTTGTTTGCCTCTTTTATGTTGCAGTATATGAGCCAGCCGTAACAATAGGAAGATAACAAGAGTATGTGGTAGTGGAAATATGGGCAGGGAAAGAAATAACGATTGTGAATTATTATAACCCGTGTAAAAAATTAGAATTAATGAAGCTGGAAGAGATAGAAGGACAGAATAGTAGTAATATTGTTTGGTGTGGAGATTTTAATGGACATAACACATTATGGGGTAGTGATAGAACAGACCCAAATGGTCAGGTAATAGAAGAGTTACTTGATGAAAATAATTTAGTATGCGTAAATGATGGTAGCAAAACTAGGATAGATATACATACTGGAAAAGAATCTGTACTAGATCTCACTTTGATATCAAATTCCATGGCATCAGTATGTGATTGGTCAGTGTACCATGAAGGTACTATAGGGAGTGATCATTATCCAGTTTGGTGTAAGATAAATATGTCAACATCAATGGTTATAGAACACACAGGGGGGAAATGGATTCTTGAGAAGGCTAATTGGGAGACATTTCTTGAAGTAAGTGACAGATATTTAAGTCAAATTCATGAAGGGATGAACATAGAAACACTGGATAGTAAGTTAAAACAAGGTATAATATTAGCTGCAACAGAATCAATTCCTAAAAGCAAAGGCAGAATAAGGCAGAAAGTAGTACCGTGGTGCAATAAGGAATGCAAGGAAGCAGTGAGTAATAGAAATAAGGCATTTAAACTAGTTAAAAGAACTCACAACTTTCAACATTTAATTCAGTACAATCAAGCACAGGCAGTAGTAAGAAGGACAATAAGACAGGCAAAAAGATCACAATGGAGGAACTATTGTGATTCAATCGGAAACAAAACTCAGGCTGGGGAGGTGTGGGGTATGATAAAAAAGATGGGGGGGGGGGGGCAGGAGGGAATAGAGCTACCCGGTTATGGTTGAGGGGAATGAGACTGCAGTAACAAATAGGGAAAAGGCAGAACTAATGGCAAAAACTTTTGTTACGGTACATAGCTCAAATAATTTGCAGGAAGAAAGTAGAAGAGGTAGATGGAAAACAAATTTGGAAAATATGGAGGCGTTAGGTAAGAAAATGAGTATGGAGGATGGACAGAATGTTCCCTTTAGATTAGGAGAGTTAATAAGGGCATTAGACAAAGCAGGCCAGACGGCGCCAGGGAAAGATGAAATCGGTTATTGTATGGTAAAGCATTTAAGTGTAGAAAGTATGGATAAATTATTGATGTTGTATAACAGAGTGTGGGTAGATGGAATAATACCAGGGAGTTGGAAGGAGGCTATAATAATCCCAATAAGGAAACCAGGAAAAGATGCTAGTAGACCTGGAAGCTATAGACCAATTGCCTTAACATCACATATCTGTAAGATAATGGAAAGTATGGTGAATGAGAGGTTAACATATTTTTTGGAGGAAAGAGGAATGATGGCTTCATATCAAAGCGGTTTTAGGAAAGGAAGGAGTACTATAGATCCAGTGGTGATAATAGAAGATGAAATAAGGATAGCCCAAGTAAATAAAGAGACAATGGTGGCGGTATTTTTCGACATGGAAAAGGCATATGATATGCTATGGAAGGAAGGATTGCTAATTAAATTGAATTCAATGGGTGTTGGAGGGAGAATATTTAATTGGATTATGGATTTTTTAAATGAAAGAAGTATTCAGGTGAAGATAGGAGGAGAATTATCTAGCCAATATACTGTAGAGAACGGGACACCGCAGGGGAGTGTAATAAATCCAACTTTATTTTCCATTATGATAAATTATGTATTTGTAAACATTCCAACTGATATGGGGAGATCATTGTTTGCAGATGATGGAACATTATGGAAAAGAGGGAGAAATGTGGGATATGTAGTCAAGAAAATGCAAGATGGTATTAATCAAGTTGAAAAGTGGGGAACAAAATGGGGGTTTAAGTTTTCAGTGGAAAAAACAAAAGTTATGTTCTTTACAAGAAAGAAAGGTAGGGATTGAATTTTGAAATTGTACGGAAATAATTTAGAGAGAGTTGAAAAATTTCGTTTTTTGGGAGTGTATTTTGATGTGAGATTAACATGGAGGGAGCATATTAGATATGTAGTAGATAAGTGTAAAAAAGTTATAAATGTCATGAGGTGTATTGCAGGATTGGGGTGGGGAGCGGAGGTTACATCGATGAAATGCATATATATATAGCCTTAATAAGATCAAGGTTAGACTACGGAAGCATTGTATATGGTTCAGCAGCCAAGTCTGTGTTAGCAGACTTGGATGTTATACAAGCTCGGCCTTAAGAGTGTGTATAGGAGCGGTTAAAACCTCCCCAGTATGTGCTCTCAAAGTTGAAGCAGGTGAAATGCCATTGTGGTTGAGGAGGAAGCAGCTGGGGGCTAATTATTGGGTCAATTTAAGAGGACATGGAGATAACCATCCGACAAAAAGGGTGCTTCAGACATGCTGGGAGAAGGAGACATCACAAAAAAACAGGTTTTGGGTGGATAGGGGATCAAATGGCAAAAGATACAGGAGTATATGAAAAAGAGTTTGGCATAAATGTGGTGTGGCCTATTAGACCTGTCTGGGAATTAGAAATACCATGTGTAGATCTGGAAATACTTGAGATTAAACGCAATAATAAGAATGCTGATTTAACTAGTGTATATTATAGTTATAGAGAATGTAAGTATAAGGGACGTATTCAGATTTTCACAGATGGGTCAAAGGACATGCAAACAGAGGCAACAGGATCTGCAGTTGTTGTTCCTAGGTATCAGGTGGAGATTAGTAAAAGAACATCTGATCGTCTGAGTGTGGTTGCAGTTGAACTGTTTGCCATATTGATGGCTTTGGAATGGACAGAACATATTAATGAGAAGGAGATCTTAATATGTAGTGACTCTGTAGCAGCTCTTATAAGTATAAAGACAGGAACAACTAGAAGTCATCAAGATCTACTGTATGAAGTGTTATTTGCGAATTCAAGAATAGTTAGACGGGAAAAATGTAGTATATCTGTGGGTACCTGCACATGTGGGAATTCAGGGAAATGAGAATGCGGATCAGTTGGCAAAAGAAGCAGTTAAAAAAGGAGATGTTGAAGTCAACATTAAATTATCAAAATCAGAGGGGAAAGGCATAGTGTGGAGAAGTAAAAATCAACAATGGCAACAGAGCTGGGATAATGAAACAAAAGGGAGACATTTACACGAAATCCAAAGCAAAGTAGGTATATCAAGAAGTAGGGGAACAAAGAGGAAAGAGCAGGTGATAATGAGCAGGCTGAGAATTGGGCATAGCAATCTTAATGGTACACTTTTTATTACAGGAAATCATCCTACAAAAATGTGTGAACAATGTCAGGAGGTTGAAACAGTAAAACATATTCTTATAACATGCAGGAAATTTATTCAGGAAAGACAAGAAATGGTAAAAAAATAAGAAGGGTAGATAATACAGTAAAAAGTTTATTGGAGTATGGAGAGAGTGTGGAGGGTAGGAAAGTGATATTTGGTTTTCTGAGGATGACTGGATTAGATAGGAGGATTTAGTATGAATGAGAACAAAGGGTAATTAAAACCGAAAGGTGGCAGTAATGCAACTCAAAGGATGCCAGCTGCCTTTCACCCTTCTTCTTCTTTTTTTGGGGGGGGTTTATGTTCCACGTGAAGTGGAGGATCGTCGACATTAAAATTCATTAAATCACCGAATATAGAGAAATATGCACATACATTGAGTTATAAAACTCGTTCTCTGTGTTTTGGTGACTCGGATGGCTGTGTAACTTTGCGTATCATATAGTGATTGCTGACGAACGTGTCAGGGTGGGGAAGCTAACTGTTTCTCTCCAAAGCTGTAACGTTAAGTGTTGTTGATTTAATCTGTATTAGTGCACTGCTGAAAACTTTACTTGTGCATAACTTAATGCAGAGCAGTATTATTAATGCATAGTTATTTTATTTTTGTGCATAACTTAATGCAGAACAGTATTATTAATGCATAGTTATTTTATTTAGATGGGAGATCCATATAGACCCTTTGTGTTTCCAGGGTGAGTGTAAAGCATTCAAGTGAGTGTTCACATTTATTGATGGTAAAATTGTTTAATAGTGTTTCACTAGAGTGAAATGGTATTATTGTTCTAATGTCATGTGTTTCAAATGTTAAGGGAAAGTTTTGTATTTTGTCCCTTTATAATCCGCAGAGGGAAATCAAGTCAGCATAGGCCGTGTTAACATGTGCTAGAGTGGTGATGAGCTGTAAGTTTGAATCATCAAATTCATTTTGGAAGTCCTGTGAGTACTGATTTAGTAATGTAATGTTGACTGAATATTAAATTGCACAGCTGTGTGTGTAATGTATTAGGGACATCTAAAAATGCAATTTCTAATTTCCTTTGCACTTTTCATGTTATTTGGGTAGCCTTATTTGGTTTGACAATTTCGTTTTGTTGATTGCTGTTACACCTGTGTTTTTATTTGTTTTCCAGCATGAAAGGCTACTACCGTTGTCTATGTTAGTGGTTCTGGTGAAAAGAAGCTAAAACAAGCCCACATATGCAATAAAGCTTCTCTCTCAGTGAGAGATTGTAGCTTTTTACACTGTTAACTGCAAAACTTGCCAACATGAAAGATGTTTCTGACTTATGAACTATATTGTTTTTTGCATTGCAGAGACACAGTTTCTAAGGTGTTAGATGTTCTATGCACTTAAACTTATGTTACAGCTTCAGTGCACAGGATTATCAGTATAGCTTCTTGAGAGCACTATTATTTAGTTAGTTTTTCTGGTGAAACGAAGCTAAAACAAGTCCACATATGCAATATAGCTTATCTCTCATGAGAGAATGTAGCTTTTTACAATGTTAACTGCAAAACTTGCCAACATGAAAGATGTTTCTGACTTATGAACTATATTGTTTTTTGCATTGCAGAAACACAGTTTTTAAGGTGTTAGATGTTCTTTTCACATAAACTAATGTTACAGCTTCAGTGCACAGGATTATCAGTATAGAGCTAGTTAGTTGTTCTGGTCAAAAGAAGCTAAAAGAAGCCCACAAATGTAATATAGCTTCTCTCCCAGTGACAGAATGTAGCTTTTTACAATGTTAACTGCAAAACGTGCCAACATGAAAGATGTTTCTGACTTATGAACTATTGTGTTTTTTGCATTGCAGAAACACAGTTTTTAATGTGTTAGATGTTCTATGCACATAAACTTATGTTACAGCTTCAGTGCACAGGATTATCAGTATAGAGCTTCTGAGAGCACTAATGTTTAGTTTAGTGGTTCTGTTGAGAAGAAGCCAAAACAAGCCCACATATGCAATTCGGCTTCTCTCTCAGTGAGAGAATGTAGCTTTTTACAATGTTAACTGCAAATCTTGCCTACATGAAAGATGTTTCTGACGTATGAACTATATTGTTTTTTGCATTGCTGAAACACAGTTTTTAAGGTGTTAGATGTTCTATGCACATAAACTTATGTTACAGCTTCAGTGCTCAGGATTATCAGTATAGAGCTTCTGAGAGCACTAATGTTTAGTTAGTGGTTCTGGTGAAACGAAGCTAAAACAAGCCCACATATGCAATTTGTCTTCTCTCTCAGTGAGAGAATGTAGCTTTTTACAATGTTAACTGCAAACCTTGCCAACATGAAAGATGTTTCTGACGTATGAACTATAGTGTTTTTGCATTGCAGAAACACAGTTTTTAATGTGTTTGATGTTCTATGCACATAAACTTATGTTACAGCTTCAGTGCACAGGATTATCTGTATAGAGATAATCACTATCATTAAGTTAGTGGTTCTGTTGAAACGAAGCTAAAACAAGCCCACATATGCAATTTGTCTTCTCTCTCAGTGAGAGAACGTAGCTTTTTACAATGTTAACTGCAAAACTTGCCAACATGAAAGATGTTTCTGACTTATGAACTATATTGTTTTTTGCATTGCAGAAACACAGTTTTTAAGGTGTTAGATGTTCTTTGCACATAAACTTATGTTACAGCTTCAGTGCACAGGATTATCAGTATAGAGCTTCTGAGAGCACTAATGTTTAGTTTAGTGGTTCTGTTGAAACGAAGCTAAAACAAGCCCACATATGCAATTCGGCTTCTCTCTCAGTGAGAGAATGTAGCTTTTTATAGTGTTTACTGCAAAACTAGCCAACCCGAAAGATGTTTCTGACTTATGAACTATATTGTTTTTTTGCATTGCAGAGACACAGTTTTTAAGGTGTTAGATGTTCTCTTCACATAAACTTATGTTACAGCTTCAGTGGACCGGATTATCAGTATAGAGCTTCTGAGAATACTAATGTTTAGTGGTTCTGGTCAAAAGAAGCTAAAACAAGCCCACATATGCAATATAGTTTCTCTCTCAGTGAGAGAATGTAGCTTTTTAGAATGTTAACTGCAAAACTTGCCAACATGAAAGATGTGTCTGACTTATGAACTATATTATTTTTTGCATTGCAGAAACACAGTTTTTAGTGTTAGATGTTCTTTGCACAAAAACGTATGTTACAGCTTCAGTGCACAGGATTATCAGTATAGAGCTTCTGAGAGCACTAATGTTTAGTTAGTGGTTCTGGTCAAAAGAAGCTAAAACAAGCCCACATATGCAATATAGCTTCTCTCTCAGTGAGAGAATGTAGCTTTTTACAATGTTAACTGCAAAACTTGCCAACATGAAAGATGTTTCTGACTTATGAACTATAGTGTTTTTGCAATGCAGAAACACAGTTTTTAATGTGTTAGATGTTCTATGCACATAAAATTATTTTACAGTTTCAGTGCACAGGATTGTCAGTATAGAGCTTCAGAGAGCACTAATGTTTAGTTAGTGGTTCTGGTCAAAAGAAGCTAAAACAAGCCCACATAGTCTTTAATGTGTTAGATGTTCTATGCACATAAAATTATGTTACAGCTTCAGTGCACAGGATTATCAGTATAGAGCTTCTGAGAGCACTAATGTTTAGTTTAGTGGTTCTGTTGAAATGAAGCTAAAACAAGCCCACATATGCAATTCAGCTTCTCTCTCAGTGAGAAAATGTAGCTTTTTACAATGTTAACTGCAAAACTTGCCAACATGAAAGATGTTTCTGACTTATGAACTATATTATTTTTTTCATTGCAGAAACACAGTTTTTAGTGTTAGATGTTCTTTGCACATAAACTTATGCTACAGCTTCAGTGCACAGGATTATCAGTATAGAGCTTCTGAGAGCACTAATGTTTAGTTAGTGGTTCTGGTGAAAAGAAGCTACAACAAGCCCACATATGCAATACAGCTTATCTCTCAGTGAGATAATGTAGCTTTTTACAGTGTTTGCTGCAAAACTTGCCAACATGAAAGATGTTTCTGACTTATGAACTATATTGTTTTTTGCATTGCAGAAACACAGTTTTTAAGGGGTTAGATGTTCTATGCACTTAAACTTATGTTACAGCTGTAATACCAATGAGCGGATGGTATTCAACCATCTGTTCCATATTACTGAATCCTGACTCTCTAACACGTTCTGCACTCAAAGACCAGAACGTGAGTTAAAGCAAAAACAAGGACCTTCGTTTTACGACATCTTCCAACATAACTCACCACCGGGGCGCCGCCATGGCGGCAACATCCTGGCGTGGATGAGAATTATAACGCCTCTGAGACTATCCAGAAGATACAAGATCGAACTTCAAAGGAAAGACAAACACCCGCCCTTTTCACTCACGGCGCGACCACACATTCCACAGAACAGACACACACACATTCAGTAACAGGCATGAGCATTTTTGGCTAGCCCATGGACCTGTTTCCATAAAACTATCTCTAAATGTATTTTAATGTCTCCCTTTTTGTGCTCAAATGTATGTATGTGGCATAGTGGAATATATAAATGTTACTGTGTGTTTATTCAAACTTTATATGCATGTAGTTAGGAACAACTCTGTATCTCTGTATACATAATTTGCAAAATCATAGTTTTTGGTGTCTGTATAATCGTAAAAACATGACTGTAACGAATCTTGACAGCAAATTACAAAAAGATGCATTGTTTCAGAGGAACAATCTTGCTTAGGAAAAATGTTTAATTTTGTCATCGCCATAAATTAGACCAGTGGGCGGAAATCAGCAAACAAAGAAGATTTTTCCCGCCTCAGTTTCTTACACTTCATTGGTTCATACGGAAAGATAGGTGTAAACCTACTTTTACATAAAAACAAAGGGAAGCCGGTGTTCTTGGCATTCCGCCAGAGAAAGAGGGGGTTCTCAGCTTCGCAACCGGACTTCAAGAGGTTTCTCCATTTGTTGTTCTTTACTTTTCATTTCATTTTAGTTTTTCTTTGTTGTCTTCTGATATTTGACTTCGTTCAATTGTCTTCACGAGCCAAACAAACTTAAGTCTAATCAACTTTTGGCAAAGTTTACATTCGCGTTAATCATCGAGCTCACGCATCATCTGCTCTGGAAATAACAACGCTGAAGCCGCACCGACGGACAATTTGAACTCAGCTACACACAAGAGCCAGATCAAAGCAAGTACTTTCTTATATCGCAACTTAAAATTGCTGTTTAAGGTTGTCCAGGCTATTCCATGTTTGTGAAATTATTCAATGACTTGGGGTCTCTTGAAAAGTTAACTGTTTGAATATTGTCACGCTGAGATTTGTCTTCACTCTCTCTCTCTCTCTCTCTCTCTCTCTCTCTCTCTCTCTCTTCACTTTCTCTCTCTCTCATTTCTCATTACTATTCTTGTTCGTTTATCTTGTTTAAATTGTACTGTTCGTTTTGCTATATACTCATATTTACTCCGTGTGAAGTGTAGTTATGTACTCTTTAGTCTGTTTTTATTAAATACCATAATTTGCTTGAATTGAACTGTTTTATTGCTCATCAAGATCGAAGTCCCTGAATCGTGTGATCTAAGCTACAAGCTTTGTTTTCTATGGATTAATTTCAGTAATCTAAGTAGTACAGACACAGAAAATATTGTTTTTTCCTGATCAGAAGATTAATATTTCTTGGAGTTTGTAAGAAGGGTATTTTTATTGAATTTTGATAAGTAAGTCCAGCTTCCAGTTCGCGGGACGAACAGATTGTCTAGATTAACTTAAATTAATTCTAGTAATTCTTAAGGTTACCTTCAAATGATTAAATATTACCTCTTTGGGTAATTTAATATTTGTAAGCAATAAGCACATTATATTCATAGACCCATGAATATTCACTTCATTTGAGTTAATTATTCCTCAGAAAGGGATTGTTGCTACATATTTTATGGTGGAGTTTAATTTGGGCAGCGTTCAAACTTTGTTTTTGTGAGCAATATTCATTGTCATATTCATGCCTATTTTTGGATGTTAATATTATGTATGCGCATTTTTGAATTGTGAGTTAAGTCGCGCTGCGAGCGAACTCATTCGGCACAAAGCCAGCTGTTCAGCACATTAACAGTCTCTAAAAATACCTATAGTCACTGTTATTTTAATAAAAGTAAACTGCAGTATAATGTTAAAAGTCTCCTGTTAGGACTTCCGGTTTAAACATGTAGCGAGCAGACGTGTGAGAAGTGGCTCCCGAATAACTTTTTATTTTCTACCTCTTTTTTTTTTACATAAAGTTTGGCACCCCTTGAGTTTATTACGTGTACATTAAGACTTAACTTTACACAACTAAATGAGACCAAAAAGACGAGACCGAGGGCAAAAAAACACTGAAATGGACGAAGATACCACAAGTGAAGACAACATGGCTAACGTTACCGTTACACACGCTAGCCCAAGCTCGGAGTTACCTGCTGATCTTGCTAAGTTACACACGGTGCTTCTGTCCGACCTCGCACAGCAAACGGACTCCCTCCTGAAAAAGGCACTCGGCGAGGCACTGGCACCAATTTCGGCATCCCTAGAATTGGTTAAATCGTCTCTTGACTCCCACGAAGAACGTATCCATGACATGGAGGAAGGGCTCAACGGCCACAGCGACAGGATCGAGGCTATCGAAACAACATGCACCGCACTTCTAGCTGAGAACGAGAGGCTGAAAAACAAAGTGGAAGATTTGGAAAATCGCTCCCGTAGGTCCAATCTGCGAGTCGTCGGTATCCCGGAGCATATGGAGGGGCCAGACACAGTCAAGTTCATGACTGAATTTTTCGAGGAAATCCTGGGTAAAGATTTCTTTCCGCACCCCCTCATTATCTCCCGCGCGCACCGAGTGGGACCCAAGCCGACCGTGGACTCCGGCGCTAGCTCTAAACGGCCGAGAATATTCCTCGTTCTCTTCCATGCCTTTCAAAACAAACACCGCATAATAACGAGGAAACGAGAGCAGCTGTTCTTCAGGGGCCATAAGGTATTTTTCCATGAGGATGTCAGCGCGGAACTTGGCAAGAAACAAGCTGCCTTTAAAGAAGTGAAATCCCTCCTGTACAAGAAGAACGTCAGGTTCGCTCTTATCTATCCCGCCCGGCTCCGCGTCCTTCACGATGGACAGACGCTGTTCTTCGAGACTCCGGAGAAGGCCAGAGAGTTTTACGATCTTCATTGGGGAGAGTAAATTACCGGTATGCTGGAGCACAGACTATCTATGAGAAGGCGAAAGTAAACCTAGCTTTCGGCTTAGACAGTTTGATTTTGGGACTATTTGTTTGCTTGGCTAATATATAGATGGAAAATAACAAGAACAATTTTTTTTTCTTCTTTTTCAAGTAAACTTCAAGCCTACATGGCAATACTTGCGTAAAAGTGGTTTTCAGATGCAAATCAAGGATATTTTATACTTTCAATTTTATTTGTTTACTTAGCTTGGTCCCTGTTTTCTGTTTTCTCAAGGTGAGCCAAATAGATAATCGTATATAGGTAGAACACAAATCACTTACTGAGAGAGGAGCCACCTTCAGGTTAGGATAGGAGTTATAGATAATGCTGGATGTCTTGGAAGTTTTCCATTTGGGAATTCCTGCGGTTTTCTTCGTTTGGGGAAGAAAATCTAGGTTTGGGGTGTTAAGGTTTTTTTTTTTTCTTTTTTTTTTCTTTTTTCTTTTTTTTTTCTCTCTCCAACTTAAGTTTAATGAGAACTGGGGAACATTTTGTTTACATGACAACACTCTATCTTTTAAGGATGCACACAGCTAGGTTAAACTGTATCTTAAGTTCGTTGTTATTACTGTTTTATTCTTCCCCTACACAACTTTACACAATGTGTGTTGACATCACTTATGACCACAAATGCACTTTCATAATGTGGTTCAGGCTAATCATATACATTTTAGATGTCTTCTATGATAAATAATGCAGGCGGTTCAAGCCCAGTAGGGGGAGCTGCAGTTAGGTTTCTGTCCTGGAATGTTAAGGGGTTAAATGGTCCTGTGAAACGTACTAGGATTTTTTCCCATCTTAAACAATTGAAAACTGATGTTTTGTTTTTGCAGGAGACACATTTACGGTTAGAAGATCACACCAGACTCCGTAAAGCATGGGTTAATCATATCTTCCATTCCAAATTTAATAATAGATCACGAGGGGTGGCAATTTTGATTAATAAACGAATTCAGTTCTCACTAAATGCAATAATGGCAGACCCCAATGGTCGATATGTCATTGTCTCAGGCCTCCTATTTCAAACACCAGTTCTTTTGGTAAATGTGTATGCCCCTAACTGGGACGATGCTGAATTTGCCAATAAGCTTCTGTCATCTCTTCCTAATTTAGATACACATAGATTGATCCTTGCAGGGGATCTTAATTGTACAATTGACCCATTGCTTGATAAATCTAGCCCTAAATCTACCTCACCATCTGTAATGTCAAGGGTCTTCTCAGACTTTATGAGACAAAATGGCTGCCTAGACCCATGGAGGTTTCAAAATCCGACTTCCAAACAATTCTCTTTCTTTTCTCATGTCCACCATTCTTTCTCAAGAATAGATTACTTTTTTATAGATAGCTCTTTCATCCCTGCAGTGAAATCGGTTGAATATTTGGCCATCATCATTTCAGATCATGCACCACTCATCTTAGACCTTTCTTTCACTTTGAATGTTAGAGAACAATCCTTCTGGAGACTTAATTCCCTGCTGCTTTCAAATGAGAAATTTTGCGAACATGTGTCTACTAATATAGATACTTTTCTGGAAGTAAACAAAAAGGAAGGTATATCATATTCCCTACTTTGGGAAACCTTAAAAGCATACTTAAGAGGACAAATTATCTCCTACGTAGCACATGTCAATAGGGAGCGCCGCAAACAAATAGAAGACCTGACGGATTTAGTTTTTAAGTTAGACCGCAAATATTCTGAAAGCCCCTCCCCAGAATTATATAAAGAACGGATAGCTTTACAGTCTAAGCTTAATCTTCTATCTACCAGCCAGGCTGAATACTTATTATTGCGGACCCGGAGCACTTACTATGAGTACGGTGAAAAAGCTAGTCGATTGCTGGCTCACCAGCTGAAGCGACAGGCTGCTTCACAGCTCATACCCCAAGTGAAAGATCAAGATCAAAATATAGTCACCAACCCAAAGGAAATCAATAATACTTTTGCTACATTTTACTCTACACTTTACACGTCTGAATTCCCATCAGATGTTACGAATATGAACAGTTTCTTAGATAATTTAGAATTACCTACTATTGAGCCTGGAGACAGGGAGGAGTTAGACCGACCTCTTACACAGTTAGAGATCACTGCAGCCATCGGAGACATGCGAACTGGGAAATCTCCAGGACCTGACGGTTATCCCCCCGAGTTTTTTAAGAAATTTAAAGATAAACTTGTACCTATTATGCTAGAAGTATTTAACAAATCATTGGGAAACGGTTACTTGCCTCCAACCCTCACACAAGCTAAGATTACACTACTCCTCAAAAAGGATAAGGACCCTACCAGCTGTGGCTCTTACCGGCCTATTTCCCTCCTAAATGTTGATATAAAAATTTTAGCCAAGGTGATGGCACATCGTTTAGAATCCATTCTCCCTAAAATAATCTCTGAAGATCAGACTGGTTTTATAAAAGGTCGTCACTCTTTTTCATATATTCGCCGGCTTGCTAATGTGATCTACTCCCCCGGCCCCTCTTCGACTACAGAAGCTGTAATTTCTCTGGACGCGGAGAAAGCCTTTGACCGGGTGGAGTGGAAATACTTGTTTTCCGTATTGGAAAGGTTTGGGGACACGTTTCTGGCATGGATTCGTCTGCTCTATTCGTCCCCACAAGCATGTATTCAAACTAACCAATCCCATTCCAAATTTTTTCTCCTGTCACGTGGGACACGTCAAGGATGTCCTTTATCCCCGCTCCTATTTGCAGTGGCAATTGAGCCTCTTTCGCTTGCACTGAAGTCGTCGTTGATGTTACGGGGGGTTAGGCGTGGGACTGAGGAACATCGCGTCTCTCTGTATGCAGACGATCTATTGATCTATATAAGCCATCTAGAAACTAGTGTCCCCATAATTGTATCACTACTGAACAATTTTGGGTCTTTTTCTGGCTACAAACTTAATTATCAGAAAAGTGAATGCTTCCCCATTAATGATTCGGCAATGCAAATTAAACAAGAAGCAGTCCCCTTCCACTTAACACACTCTGGTTTCAAATATCTTGGAATAAACATTACGCGTTCCTTCACCTCTCTTCTGGGGGCTAATTTTACACCTCTAGTTAACCAGATGAAAGCTGACTTTCAAAGGTGGAGCAGTCTGCCTCTGACTATTGCAGGGAGGGTACAATCGGTGAAGATGAACGTACTTCCAAAGTATCTGTATTTGTTTCAATGTTTACCATTATTCCTGACAAAATCATTTTTTCAATCAGTTAATACATCCATTACCTCCTTCATCTGGAAGAATAAAGTTCCAAGAGTTAACAAAGGCTTACTTCAGAGGGGTCGCGATGTGGGGGGACTAGCTCTCCCCAGTTTTATTCACTACTATTGGGCAGCTAACCTGCAGAAAATTTTATTCTGGCTCCATGTGCCAGACACCGACTGGTGTACGCTTGAGGCGCACTCCTGCCACTCGTCATCCCTCCCTGCTTTGGTGTACTCCTCCCTGCCCACAAAGTGGTCCAGGTTTACCTCTAATCCCATTGTTTTGTCCACCCTTAAAATCTGGGCCCAGTTCCGAAATCATTACAAATTCACCTCTCCCTCCCCCCTAGGCCCTATTTGTAAGAATCATTTATTTCCAGCCTCCTCTCTTGACCTAACATTCACTCAGTGGGACAGGAAGCAGCTTTCCTGTTTTAAAAGCTTGTACTGTAAAGAAGGGTTCGATAGTTTTGATAATATATGCCAAAAATATGATCTTTCACGCAGTAACTTTTTTAGATATCTCCAAATACGCCACTGTGATAAAGCACTGTTCCCTTCTTTCCCGGTCCTCCCTATTGAGGCAGCATGGGAGGAAATGACCCTCCTCTGTCCGAAAAAAGGACTGATATCACGGTTATATTCTCAACTAATGTCTCTTGAAAATCATGACCTTTCAAAAATTAAGAACGGTTGGGAAGGCGAGTTGATGGTTGAGTTGTCATCAAGACACTGGGAGGATGCACTACAAAGGATTAACTCATCTTCATCCTGTGCACGCTTGGGGCTCATTCAGTTTAAAGTAGTGCATAGGGCTCATTTCAGTAACGCCAGGTTAGCAGCTATATATCCAGGAACGGACGGGAGTTGTAATAGATGCTCCCTCTCTCCAGCTGATTTAACACACACTTTTTGGTTGTGCCCCCATCTAAATCAATACTGGTCATCTGTTTTTCAAACTTTATCCGAAGTCATAAAAATTCAAATTAAGCCCTGTCCGCTGATTGCAATATTTGCTATTTCAAATGAGAGCTTAAATTTAACCCAGGACCAATCGGACATCATTGCTTTTACATCACTTCTTGCCCGTCGTAGAATCCTATTAGCTTGGACATCTGCTACTCCACCAGCGGTGGCCGAATGGTTAAGGGATGTTTTATTTTTTCTTAAACTAGAAAAAGTTAAATTCACGCTGAAAGGGTCAGTCCAGAAATTTTACTTAAAATGGCAGCCCTTTGTGACATATTTTGAGAGTCTTAAGGTATTGCCTGAAATATGAGACACCTTTTTATTTTTTTGGGGGGGGGGGTTAATCAAATTAGTGGTCAACTACTTTCATGGGGTAGGAACTGAGTAGCCTGGTCGACAATTGTGAAAGTGTAAGTTTAAAGCCTTGCTAACCAACTGCTTTCGATATGTGGGTATGCAGGTCTGTGCTTGTTTTTTTTTAAAGTGTAAATCTTTAACTCTTTTGAAGAACTGTGTAACAAACGAAATGGAAGAGGAAAAAAAAAAAAAAAAAAAAAAATTCTCCCAGAATGTGGTTAAATATAATTTTTTATTATTATTATCTTTGTTTTTTTTTTTGTTTTTTTTGGGGGGGGGGGGGGGGGGGGGGTTGTGGATGTTTTAGTTGTTTAAAATAAAATGAAACTGGAGACCTGTTTTACTTCCTGTAAAATGTTACATCTTTGATCCTCCAATAAAGAGATATATATATAAAAAAGTCTCCTGTTAAGAAAGACCAAGATCTCTCTGCAGTGAGAACATTTTAATATGAATAATTGAATCTGAACATGAGTGATGTTCCTCTGATTCAGTTAAAAAGGCCTTGCTTATTAAATATCGTTATTGCATTCGTGGTGAACCACAGTGATATTCAAAAATAAACGATAAAAACTCCTGGTCTAAAATTGGCTTAGCTACCCGATTGTAAACCTAAAACATTTAAATCATAAGTGCTATTTTGTTAAATGTTTATGGGAGTCAACAGATGGACAAAACCTGTTGTTAACAGTCGTGTGTTTGTCAGTGAAAGGTTCCTGTCTCACGCGCTGTTTAATATAGCACCTCAAGGGTCATAAAACCTTTGTCTGTTTGTTAGTTGTAATTTTGATGCAGAAAATCAGCCTGACAAACAATCAGATTCTAAGTCATATTGAAATTGCCTTTATTCCGTTGACTAAACACCAGAGGGGGGGGGGGGGTCCTTTTGTTTAGAAGTTTCAAGTTGCCCTGTTTTCTGACTCCAGCTTGCATGAGTGCATTTTTTTTTTTTTTTTTTTTTTTTTTTTATTATTGAAATACAATAATAACAAAACATATTACATACAAGAGTACACATAACCATACATGTCCATACATGTCAGGGGTAGAGAATAAAAAAAATAAAAAATAACAATAAAAATAAAATAAAAATAAAATAAAAACAATTAGAAAGGCTTTTTACAAAAAAAGCTTGTACTTGTCAAACAGCTGTGTAGTTTTCATAGCTTTCAGGTTTTTACTTTTGGATATAGTTTCTAAATATATCTTAACATCAATTTTAAAATGTTCAAAATTTGGTATCTTTCCACTCCATTTGACCTTATGAATATAGTAACGGGAAATTATAACAATTAAATCAAATATAAACAAAAGATTTTTATCACCCTCAAATGAAAAACATCTTAACATAACATCAATTTCTTCAAAGTTAACAAGAATCCTAACTTTACTTTGCAAGTAATTACTGAGTTCCTTCCAAAACATTTGGGTCTTGGGACACTCCCAAAATAAATGCTTAATAGTCTCAGGGGTAATTTTACAAAAAGCACAAATATCTTCAATGTTTACTTTAAAACGCTGTACCACAAGTGACTTAACTGGGTAAATTCGATGGAAAATTTTATATGAAACCTCTTTTACTTTGTTTGTAATGCAATACTTATGAGGTGTCATCCAAACTTTACTCCACTCAATATGTTTCTTAAATAAAAAATTCCAGTGAGTAGTAACAGCAAGTATACATTTAGATTGAAGAAGGGACCGCAAAAAAATATTATTACATCCAGAACTTGTGAAATCTTTACCCTGCAACTTAATACAAGAGGTGAATTCTTCTACTGTTGTTTGTAGAGAACAATTATTATGACCTTCTAATAATCTCAAAATTTCCTTGGGAATTGCATGTAAAACCAAAGAATATTGGACAGGATCAACTGAAAAGTTATAAATATGAACAAACTCATTATAATTGTATAAAACACCATCATTTTTTATCAACTGCTTAACCCAAATAATTCCCTTTTCAAACCAATTTTCAAAAAATATTGACTTGTTTCTAACTCTTATACATCTGTTGTTCCATATGGTACATTTATGGGGGGAAAAATGATGACTATACATAAGAGTCCATGAAAGTAATGCTTGTTTGTGGAAACTTGCAAGTTTAACAGGTATTTTGTTAACATCATAATCACATTTTAGTATAAATTCTATACCACCTACTTTTTGAAATATAAAATTAGGTACCGTATACCATATTTTTTGCTTATATTTTAAATAATTTTGAAGCCATTTTATTTTAAATATCATATTAGAGGTCTTAAAATCCAAAACATTCAATCCTCCTTCAACTTTTGATCTACAAATATTTTCTTTTTTAATATAATGTGATTTGTTCTTCCAAATAAATTTAAAGAGTTTAGTGTCTATCATTTTAATTAGCATGGGGGGTACCTCTAACACTTGAGCATTATAAACCAACCTGGATAAACCTTCAGCTTTAACCAATAACACACGACCAGTTAAAGAGATATCTCTCATTAGCCAAGAGTTCAATTTCTTTTCAAATGATTGAATGATAGGAGTAAAGTTTAACTCATTCCTGACTTCCTTATTTTTTGATATCTTAATACCTAAATATTTGACAACTTCTTTCACAGGAATATTGCATATTGTGGTAAAGTCACATGAACCTAGAGCCATAAGCTCACACTTATTAATATTTAGGGAAAGACCAGATACAGATGAAAATAACTGCAAACATTTTATTGCTTTTCCAACTTCAGTATAATCTCTTAAAAAAAGAGTAGTGTCATCAGCTAATTGTGTGCATTTAATTTCTGTATCCTCTATTTTAATACCACGAAAATTGTCCTTCTTAACATGAATGGCCATAATTTGTGTAACCAACAAAAAAAGTAATGGACTAATAGGGCAGCCCTGTCGAATACCCCTTTTAATTTCGAATCTATGAGAAGTTGCATATGCCAATTTTACAGAGCTATTAATCTTATTATATAGGGTTCTAATTACTTTTTGAAATTTGTCCCCAAAACCGAAAAATTTAAGAGTTTTAAAAATAAAGTCATGTTCAATTGTATCGAAGGCCTTGTAAAAATCGACAAACAGAATAAAACTATTATCATTAATAATTTCATTATAATCTATAAGATCTAATACAAGTCTAATATTATTACAAATATGTCTACCTTTTATAAATCCTGACTGCCCCTCATCAATAATAAATTCTAATCCTAACTTTAACCTTTCAGCAAATATGGAAGCAATCATTTTACTATCATTATTAATTAATGTAATAGGTCGCCAATTATCTAGTGACAATAGGTCTTTATCAGGCTTTGGAATTAAGGATATTAGACCTTGTGTCATGGAGGGTGGCAAAGCTTCCTGATCAATAGATTCTTTAAAGACCATTAACAGAAATTCAACTAGATCATCTTGAAATGTTTTAAAAAATTCTGCAGTTAAGCCATCATTACCGGGGGACTTGTTAAATTTAAGTTTTTTTATAGCTGTTCTTATCTCTAAAATGGATACCTCCTTATCACAAAGAGCTTTAAAATCTTCCTCAATACAAGCTATATTTTGTTTAAGGGGTTTTAAAAAATCATCTATTTTGTCTACAGAACATGTATTGCTGGAATATAATTTACCATAAAAATCGGATACATACTTTGAAATAATAATAGGGTCCATTAATATTAAGCTTTCTAATAGATGTATATTCTCCATTCCTTTTCTCCAAATTATAAAAGTATCTGGAATTAGTTTCTCCTTCCTCCAACCAACGTCTTCGTGATCTAACAAATGAACCTTTTGCCTTGATTATATATAATTTATCTAACTCAGCCTGCAAATTAATTAACAAATTAGAATTCTCATCACTGTCATTATTAGTAATATTACAAATAGCTTTAATAATTTCCTCTTCCTTTAATTTATTAGACTTCGCAACTTCTTTGCCTTTATCAATTGCACTAATTCTAATTTGAAACTTCATGAGCTCCCAATTTTGACAGTATAAATTTGTTCGCTTAGCTTTATTCCAATATGTTTGTATTATTTTCTTAATTTCATGTTGAAAACTATCAATTTCTAATAATCTATTATTAAACTTCCAATAAGTCTTAGAGCTTTTATATGATGTCTCGTTATTCATTTTAATGAGAAGATAAATCATTTTGTGATCAGACAATATTGATGGTTCAATTGATACTCTGTTTGTATTTTGTTCTAATGAACTAGAAATTAACCAAAAATCAATTCTTGACTGTTTAGATTTATCCCTATTACTCCACGTGTACTCTTTCAAATGTGGGTATTTATATCTCCATATATCAATTACCCCTACATTTTCACAAAATATTGATAGCTCTGAATCACTTGTAGGTGATTTAATTGGAATAGGAATTCTATCCATCTTAGCATTTGGGACAGTATTGAAGTCCCCACCTAGAATAATTTCAATATCATGAAATCTTTTCCTTATTTTGCTTATCTCATTTTCAATTTCAGAGAACAAATCAGCATTATATTTTTTTATATTTGAGGCATATACAGTACCTAACAAAAACATTTTACCATCAATGGATACCGTTAGGATTATCCATCTCCCTCCATTGTGGACTTTGCTATTAACAATTTTACCTTTAAATTAACCTTTTAAAATTGCAACTCCTGCTGAGTGATTACTTCCAAAAGAATGCCAAATTTCGCTGCCCCACTGAGATTTCCAAAAATTCACATCTGAAGAACAAGCATGAGTCTCTTGTAAGAAATAAAAATCTACATTAAATCTCTTGCAATACAAAAAAACAGCCTTTCGTTTTGTTAAATCTCGAATACCCCTCACATTAAAGGAACAAAAAGATAACGACATGAACTTTTAATGAACACAACTACAGAAGAAAGAAAGAAAGAAAAACTCTTAAAGAAAAACTCTTAAGAGCTAAGGTATATGTAACTCAAAGGGTGCAAATTCCTTATCCGTTTATAATTTTACCTGGGAAATTACTTTGTATTTTACTTACATTTTTTTTTTTCACTCCCCCTCGACTATTCTCATTCACTTCACAAATCCTCAATTGAATTATTAGGTCAGAGACCATCAGAACCAAACCTTTATTTGGGGAAAATTTCAACGCCATCATCAAAGGCTCTACTCCCCACAAAATAAGCTTTGCGACCTTTCTCTCTGGCATCCTTCACCATAGGCCACAGGAGCTTTCTTCTCTCCACGTCCAACGCCGTCAAGTCTTCTGTAAACCGTAACCGCTGTGCTTGAAGGAATTCACAGTTCTTCGCTCTTTTCCAGAGTAGATCCCGAGTAGACCTGTTCGTGAACTGAATTATCGCCACTCTTGTGCTTCTTCCTTGTTCTTTCCGACCCAGTCTATGAACAATGTCCACATCAACCTGGCATCTCTCCTTTAACTCTGGAGCAACTGAGCCGCAAATTCCAATCACCTGATGCTTGAGATTTTCATCCGCTTTCTCGGGAACACCGTGGAGCCTCAAGTTCCATCTTCTCCGATATCTTTCTGCTTCATTAACTTTTCGTTCAAGCTCAGCAATTTTCTGCTCGTGCGATTTAGTGAATTCTTTCACCACTTTCATTTCGTCTTTCAAGTCTTTAACTTCATTCAGCGCGAAGTCAATTGACTTTTTCAAAGTTCCGATGCTGAGTGTATTTTCCCGAATCAGATTCTCCAGGTGGCCCGAACTCTCATTAATTTTCTTGGATAAAAGAGTTACAATATTCTCTTGCATCTCAAGAAGCGACGGTTCGTCTTTCTTTTTTTTGGAGCGAGGTTTTTCTGGCGTGTCAAACTCATCTGGCATATGCTGAATATCTTTGTCGATGGAGTACAAGTGATCTGCCATCTCAATGTCACTGCTTATCCTTTCTTCTTGACTTTTCTTTGTCTCCACCGGTATCGATGCTTTAGAAGCAGTCTTCTCTTTTCGTTTAATGGCACCACCAGAGCTGTTGATAGTACTCGGCTTCATTTCGTGAGAGGAAATCAATATCCAACAACTGAGGGGGAACGATTCCAAAATCTATCGTCTATAATAATCCAACGTAAAATACATGCAGCATAGTCTATAAAATTTTGTTAATATATTTCTCCCTTCACGACTATTTGGAAAAAATCACCCCAAGGCTTTCGCAGCTAAAAAATAACATCCACCATGGCCGCCATCTTGCCGCGCCCCCCTCCC